>NC_088876.1:15920497-16220497 GCF_032884065.1 Artemia franciscana
AAAAAAGATGAGAGATAATCTGTTGGTAATCGATAAGACAATGCGGGAAGGCTTATGACGATGGAAGCGAAGAAGCTGTTAAGATTATTAGTAGTAAGTTCAGGCGATTCAATAGGTTGAAATTAAGCTGGTCTAGACTCCTACCACACTACTTTTTTTTACCTCGGAATACTAATTTTTTGGTTTATTAGTAAACAATTCTCAGATGTACGTATTTCCCTTTTAATTATTTTTCTCAGTTTATTAGCGGTTTTATGTCTGAAGATTATTGACATCACCAACCAGAAAAGACCAGCATTTGGATACTTAGTGATAGCAAAATTAGCGCTGGTTTACAATTGCTGGATAAATTTACGTTTTGCATTCAATAATCTGGTTTGGCGAGTAATAGAAGACAGCTATTGCAGTAATATTATAGGGATGGCGAAGTACTGTAGGCCTGATACTTATCCAAATGATTTCATCATATTCAAATAAACTAGGGACACGAATAATTTTTGGGTAAAGGTTGCTCTTAGTAAAGAGAGACACCTCCTCCTTTTCCCAAGTGGTTGATCTGAAGGACGGAGTTTGATAAACTCTGAATAATTTGACAAACGAAGAGACCTTTGATCAAATGAAGAGACCCTGGTGGAGGGACTGTACTTCTGTAACAGCTATATATATATATATATATATATATATATATATATATATATATATATATATATATATATATATATTTTAGTTCTGATAGCACTTTGAGTTCAGTAAGCTTTTCGAAATTAATACTTTCGGCACTATTGATTAAGAGCTTTGGAAATTCAAAGTAATTTGGGAAATATGATATACCTGACGGGTTTTCGCATTATTTTCTGCCTTCTTTTTTGGTTATCCATTTTACGACATGGTAAAGTCCCGTTTTTCATAAGGTATTTTTTTTGCCTGGTTTTAGTTACAGTAGGTGAAGATTTGTGAAGCTATCAGTTTAGTAGTAATCTTATTTAAATCTTAGTTCCAGTGACTTATGTTAAATCATGGAAATATATTTTTAGGATACCATTGGATTTAACATGGCTGCCTTGGAATTTTTGCAAAGAGAAATTGAAGAAAAAGAGGCTACTCAGTTATTCCTTGATGCCACATTGAAAGCTCGAGATAAAAGGAAAAAGAAAAATAGGAAAGATTTGGCGATCAAAAGAGCAGTTCTAGCTTTGTAAAATTTGAATAAATTTGTTAACTTTCTATTTGTGAGTAATATTGTTGCAACGTGATGGTATTAGTAGCTATGCATTTGGATTTATGAAGTATGTACTTTGATTCATGAGTAATAGCTTGACATAGGCATTTCATCCATTGTCTTAAGAATGTACGTATGCTAATGATAAGCTGTTTGTTTGTTTATTATTTTTTTAAAGAAAAAATAGCGTTTCTTGGCACATATTTATATTTCAGAAGTTATCTTTAAGAACCTAAAACTAGATTGGCTAAGTTCAGAAATCTTCCGGTGAAATTTACCAAAAATTAACGCGGTGTTGAAGGTTCAAACTTAAAAATTAAAATCTCCACAAAAGTGAAATTTACCAAAAATTAACGCGGTGTTGAAGGTTTAAACTTAAAAATTTTAATCTCCACAAAAGTGATTTACCAAAAATGAACGTGGTGTTGAAGGTTCAAACTTAAAAATTAAAATCTCAGCAAAAGAAATACTAAAAATGTCACCTTCTAATCTTCCGCTGAAATTTACCAAAAATTAACGCAGTGTTGAAGGTTCAAACTTAAAAATTAAAATCTCCACAAAAGTGAAATTTACCAAAAATGAACGTGGTGTTGAAGGTTCAAACTTAAAAATTAAAATCTCCACAAAAGTGAAATTTACCAAAAATGAACGTGGTGTTGAAGGTTCAAACTTAAAAATTAAAATCTCAGCAAAAGAAACACTAAAAATGGCATTAACCCAAAAACTTGCATAGCACACGCTCGTATTAATGAATCATATATATTTTTGCTTGAAAATGCTAAACATGTCCAGGCCCTAGGACATTCGCCCCTCTTCTTTCTACCATAGTAAGGCGTCACTGAAAGCAAACATCACTAAATATAATGAGTAAATGCTGCTTTCTAAGAAGTGTATATATCAAACTTAAACTAAAAAAGAAAAAACGAGCATAAAATGTGGACAAAACACAAAAAAGCTAACTTTGAATAAAAAAAATTTGAAAATTTTGTCTTAACATCCAAAAGCCTTTATCAGCGGTAAAAAGAAAGAATCAAAGAAACTAGCCTAAACAAAACATGATGAAACAAAGATAACAACATAAACGTGTTTGTTTTACATGTATAGTATTTGCCACTAGGAAGTATACAGACATTTTTTTGTGGGGGGGGGGGGGTTCCATAGGGTGAACTTTACAGGGACAATTTTACACTGGGGGGTTGACAAAATCCCCATACAATATTCTTTTTATTTGCCTTAATTTCTCTTTGCCAATTCTATTTTGCATCTGGATATGTTCTGGGGGAATTATCTGTATTTTTTTTCATCATGTTCTAATTTCCAGGGGAAATTTTTCACAGAAAGGAGGCTTTCTGGGGTAGTCAAGAAAACAATTAGAAATTAGTCAAATGAAATTGTGCTAAGGAGAAATTTTCAGGCTGAATTGTATAGAAGTATTTTTATGGGGGGGACTTTCAGTGAGTATAGAACTGTCTAGTGGGGTATTTATGAGGGGGAATTTCCATAGAGGACTGTCTCCTGAGGGGGGGGGGGGATTTTTTTATGGAGGGTGAGTCAGATTCATCAGCTTTATTTGAAAAACAACCAGAAATTACATAGAAAAGTAAGTTTCAAACTGAAAGTAAGGAGCCGCATTAAAACTTACAATGGTCAGAAATTATTTCACATATGAAGGTGTTGTCACACTCCCCAATACCTTGCTCTTTGTGGTAAAGTCTGACTGTTAGTCCCAATTTCTTAAGTACAGCTACTGAAACACAAGGGCCATTTATTTAAAATAGGAAGCTTTTTTAAAAGTACTTAAAACCTTAGAACAAAGAACAAGGTATTGAGGGGGGGATCTCTTGACTTACAGAACAATATTTGTTCGTTTTGAATGTTAATGGTGCTCCTTGTTTCAGTTAAAAAAAAAACTTGTTTTTTTCTAATAATAAATAAAGGTGGCCATACCTAACCTCCCTTTTCAATTAATGCTATATAATATAATCATCATGTGATTACGATGTTAAACCTATGGGCCATTTTATGATCAAATACTGTAATTATTAGATCCAAGAAATGTTCCTAAAGTTGATACCATTTGTTAGCAATTTACACTTAGTTTGGGTTTATGAGATTATTATGGTTCTTTTATGGACTAATTATATCAAAATTGTAACTCACTATTTGAGAAAATGGTAAAAAATTACACATCTATACATCAACCACATACTATTACAGTTTGTGGATGCATATCCTCCTTCCTCTCTTTAAGTAGACAATCATAAAAATTAATATATCTTGGGGAAGTGGAATCAAGCATTTAGTCTGAAATGATTATTTTTTTTGGGTTTGTTCATTAAATATTTTAGTGAACTTGTTGTACCTATCCCGTATTTTAGCTTTGAGTTGGGGAAATTTTGAAGTTATTTTTCACATTTCCTCAATTTCAGCCTTAAAAAGTGGTCAACTTCTAGTATTATAAATTTTTCTTTTTGAAAGCTGTCAAATTAGTTGAGTGAAACTTGAATAAATTGACCTACATCCCAAATTATGGCCAAAGAAACTGTCGAAAGGTCTTACCTTCATCCATGTCCACTTGTAAGGCTTTAAAGATCCTGGAAAATCAAGTCTTAATTTGAAGAAAACAAAGTTTCAAGCTCAGCTAGAATTTCCCAGATGTAATCATTTTCACAGATTCCTTCAAACCCTGCAAATAGTGAAGGATTGGTAGTAGAGATTGGCAACGCCTTTTCAGGTCATTCTCTGGGCTGTAGATCCTTTCCATATTTCTTAGACTGTACTATATTTCGGTTTGAAACTAGGGGAAGGGAGTAAAGTTCTTTTTCAACGCAAATAAATGTTACATTTGGATTCAGGATGAAATCTTGAACTTAAAGGTACGTCTAATTCTTAATTATCTCATTAGTGAGTTAATAAAAAATATTTTTATGTAATATTGTATTATTTTTGGAATTCTGTTACATTCGGGGAAGTTTATATAAGGTGAACGTACTACTAGATGTGTTCATAAAGGACTCTCAAAGATGATACCTTCTCTTCTTGGCTATATAAAAGGGTTAAAAACGGCAATCCCATTATGTGCTAAATAATTATAGTTGATTCGTTTCAACTGTGGCTCCACTGTAATTACCCTCTTATGTGCTAATATATTGCCGGAATGATGTATTTCCCATGTCTTTTGGTTCTCTACCTAGTCAATGTTGGTCCAATTTATGGGTTAACCGGTTTTAACAAGTGATGCTAACAGTGATATCTGAAATACAAGAAAAAATAATCTGAGGGTCCTTGGAAGGCTAAAAATTGAATTTCCCAGTAAAGCCATCATTATATTCAGAAAGAGCATGAAATAGCATCGAAAGGTCAGTTATATAAACCGTCCCAAATATACAGAATTATTACATGCTATACCAAATTTCACGATATTTAAAGATTTATCAGAAATTTGCAGAATACCCAACTTGAAATGTTGAGAAAAGGCTCCTCCGCGGCATCTTTAAAAACTGGTTTAATAATGTGTAGAGATTTCGTTTTATTTCCTCACCTATCATCATCCAAAGCTTCCGCCTTCTCGCGGCCATTTTTAGATTACTTGTTCTCCAGCTTTTGACTGTGAGAGGTTGGTAGAGTGAGATTTCATATTTCTTTAAAAGTGAAATTTGTGATCTAGGCTATTGATAGATAGGTGATTAATAAGCACAACGATTAATGTGTGTCATATGTTAGAATAGTGGAGATAAACCTAGCCTAGATTTAGTTGAAACTTAGTTTACGTGGCATTGCTACCCGTTATTAATTTTTGGTTGTATTTGGCATAGTTCTAGGGATAACATGCCTCATCCTGTTTAATTTTTTATAATATGTGTGAATCTAAGGTGAGACAAGATAGCACTTAGTTAGGATATGTCTTCTTTGGCTGTGGTGAAATTGCCCTTGGGACTATCATTAAAATGGCTTGCAGCACTCATGATAGCTGACTTTTGACCATGTTAATTATAAAGAAACTTTAAAATTCTAGTTAAAAGCTTTTTGCCATTTTTAAAAATAGTCGAGTGGGTGGGGTGAATCTTCAAGGATTGTATTCAGATCCTGAACCATACCCTTGAAATGTGTATTTAAGCTCTCATTCATATGCTCTATATTTTGACATTTAAGAGAATTGCAATGTACATATGTCTGAATGTACCTGCCTAAGCTTCAGAAAAAAAATTAGGCCTATGGGCAGACTATTAGGGCAATGCTTCCACTAGGCCTACCCAGTGTTTGATCTTGGATAAGTATTTGATGTAGTCTTGCAGTCTAAATGCAGGGCTGAAGTACAAATTGCTCTCCTTATATTTCTGTCTCATCAGCCCTGAGTCTAGCTTCTACTTAAATTAATTCTTTCAAATCTTAAATTCAACAGATATTGATACAAATCCAACTAAATAATTTTCACTTAACATGTGGACAATTCTCATTGATGTTTTATTTTCTTTGTGACTATGGGGAACCATAAATGAAATTATGCATCATAAGATATGTAGTAAAAATGTTGGGTAAAGGTCAAGCATAGTAAGTCCAGAAGTTGATCATGCTAATTTTATTGTATACTTGAATCCCAAGTGGTTGAATGCTCTTATTTAAGTGGACAATTTATTTATTATTTTTTTATTTATTAATACCAAATACGGTAAGCTTTCAAGCTTGTCGCAATAAACATAATAAATAGAAGTTATGACAATACTGACAACATAATACACACATACAAATCAATGAAAATAACGAATACAACAAATATACGAAACTAAAAAAACTAAAAAAAAGGTAAAAAACAAAAAAAAAATAAAAACTAAAAAAGAAAAAACTAAAAAAAAGGAAAAAACTGAAAAATAAGAGAAAAAGAAAACTAAAAAAATATTAATAAATATAAAAAATATAAATATAAATATAATATAAATTAGCAATCAACAAAGCACCGAGACACAAATGACGACCGGGACACAGGGAGTATAAATGACGACCAGGACATAAGTAAAAAAAAAAAACTAAAAAAACTAAAAAAATGGTAAAAACTACAAAAAAACTAAAAACTAATAAAAAAACTAAAAAATCTAAAAACCTAAATAAACTAAAAAAGAAAAAAAAGAAAAAAGGAAAAAAATAAAGGAGAAAAACAAAACTAAAAAACGAATGTATATACAGACCGGGACACCGGGATACAAATGACGACCGGGACACAGGGAATATAAATGACGACCGGGACACAGGGACACAACTACAATGGGGACGCCGGGGGGCACAGGGGGATATAAATGACGACCGGGACACCGGAACACAAGGAATATAAATGACGCCCGGGACACTCAAAGAGAAATCACAGACTGGAACACCGGGACACAAATGACGACCGGGACACAGGGAATATAAATGACGACTGGGACACAGGGACATAACTACAAAGGGGACGCCGGGGTGCACAGGGGGATATATAAATGACGATGGCGACTCAGGGAATGGTCGATTAGCAATCACCATCAACAAAGCTCAAGGGCAATCATTAGAATCATGAGGTATAGATCTGAATACGGATTGTTTTCCCATGGATCATTATATGTTGCATGTTCAAGAGTCGGTAAACCTGACAATCTATTTATATGCACAGACAATGGGACAGCAAAGAATGTTGTATATTCGCAAGTTTTACGTAGTTAAAAACATATATATATATATATATATATATATATATATATATATATATATATATATATATATATATATATATATATATATATATCTATATTCACAGGTGGGACATAGGGACACAACTACAATGGCGCGTAACTAATATGGCGCGTAACGACTTACGCGCGCGGGGGGGCTTGGGGGGGCGCGAAGCGCCCCCACCAACTAGGTGTTGGGGTGGCGCGAAGCGCCACCCCAACAGCTAGTAAAAAAATATATAAGCAAAAGAATGGTAAAAAAAAGCCAAACAACAATAAAAACTTGCAAGCAATGCCAAAACAACAATATCAGAATTACGACCATTCCTTAGTCACAAATATTAAACTGCAAAATGTCAACAAGTTAAAAAGGTAAAAACTGATAAAATTAAAAACAGAATAAAATAAAATACATTAAAAAGGTTTAAAAAAGAGTATACGAAAAGGGGGAGAGAACAAAACAAGCAAAGGAACATAAAACTTGGGTATCACCAGTAACAAATAATAAAAAAGTAAAACTAGCGGTTTGTTTTATCAGTAGCCTAATGAAGGGGACAAAAGTTTTTCATATCTGGAGGTAAAGCAACGAATGGGGACAAGATAGGGACGGGTTCAGAAACAGTCCTTGGCACGCAGTGTGTGGATAAGGAATGTCTTTTGGAGAAAATGTTTTAAATACGAGGGTTTGTTATTGCTTTTTCTTAAACGGAGGCACAACGTAGCTCTCCTGTGCTAAAGGGTTTCCAACCTGGCCTTTTTTTTTAGAAGGAGTGGGTAGTGCCAGTGCCAGGATCCCAAACTGGACAAGCGTATTCATGGTGTGGGCGGACAAAAGAAGTACAAATCCATAAAGAATGGTTGGGGGACGCTAAATTTAGTTAAGAGCATAAAAAGGGAAATAGGCGCATTAGCTCTATGAACAATATCTTTGACGTGAAAATCCCACCTTATAATAGAAGAAGTTGTGACCCCAAGTAATTTAGACAAGGATACAGAAATATCTGGAGGTATAGGGCAGAGGATATGGGGTGAGTTCTTAAAGCAAAAATTGATATTATCATAGACTTATTGGGATTTACTCTCATGTATAAGTCCGCAACTTCATGTACAATGTGATTGAGGATGTTTATAGGGCTGCTTTTTAGATTTCTGTAATAGGTTTCAACAACCGTTTGGTCATCAACAAATTTACATTCGTCAGGAAATTCCTTAGCGAGGCTATTAATCATAACTGAAAAAAGGAAGGGACCTAGGAGAGTACCTTGGGGTACTCCATTATGGACAGGGAGGGGACTGAAAGAATGATTCTGATGCTTGATAAGAACGAGGCAGCCAATTTCACAAGGAAAGAATTAATATTGAATTCAGTGACAAGTTTATCAACTAATATATTGTGGTTAACAAGGTCAGATGGTTTTTGAAGGTTTTTGGCCTTTTGATATCCAAAGGCCAAACACTGGTTTTTTCTGAGTTTCACAATTCTTCTTTTGATCTCAGACAGGGAAATAGAAGAAAAAAAGATGAGAGATAATCTGTTGGTAATCGATAAGACAATGCGGGAAGGCTTATGACGATGGAAGCGAAGAAGCTGTTAAGATTATTAGTAGTAAGTTCAGGCGATTCAATAGGTTGAAATTAAGCTGGTCTAGACTCCTACCACACTACTTTTTTTTACCTCGGAATACTAATTTTTTGGTTTATTAGTAAACAATTCTCAGATGTACGTATTTCCCTTTTAATTATTTTTCTCAGTTTATTAGCGGTTTTATGTCTGAAGATTATTGACATCACCAACCAGAAAAGACCAGCATTTGGATACTTAGTGATAGCAAAATTAGCGCTGGTTTACAATTGCTGGATAAATTTACGTTTTGCATTCAATAATCTGGTTTGGCGAGTAATAGAAGACAGCTATTGCAGTAATATTATAGGGATGGCGAAGTACTGTAGGCCTGATACTTATCCAAATGATTTCATCATATTCAAATAAACTAGGGACACGAATAATTTTTGGGTAAAGGTTGCTCTTAGTAAAGAGAGACACCTCCTCCTTTTCCCAAGTGGTTGATCTGAAGGACGGAGTTTGATAAACTCTGAATAATTTGACAAACGAAGAGACCTTTGATCAAATGAAGAGACCCTGGTGGAGGGACTGTACTTCTGTAACAGCTATATATATATATATATATATATATATATATATATATATATATATATATATATATATATATATATATATATATATTTTAGTTCTGATAGCACTTTGAGTTCAGTAAGCTTTTCGAAATTAATACTTTCGGCACTATTGATTAAGAGCTTTGGAAATTCAAAGTAATTTGGGAAATATGATATACCTGACGGGTTTTCGCATTATTTTCTGCCTTCTTTTTTGGTTATCCATTTTACGACATGGTAAAGTCCCGTTTTTCATAAGGTATTTTTTTTGCCTGGTTTTAGTTACAGTAGGTGAAGATTTGTGAAGCTATCAGTTTAGTAGTAATCTTATTTAAATCTTAGTTCCAGTGACTTATGTTAAATCATGGAAATATATTTTTAGGATACCATTGGATTTAACATGGCTGCCTTGGAATTTTTGCAAAGAGAAATTGAAGAAAAAGAGGCTACTCAGTTATTCCTTGATGCCACATTGAAAGCTCGAGATAAAAGGAAAAAGAAAAATAGGAAAGATTTGGCGATCAAAAGAGCAGTTCTAGCTTTGTAAAATTTGAATAAATTTGTTAACTTTCTATTTGTGAGTAATATTGTTGCAACGTGATGGTATTAGTAGCTATGCATTTGGATTTATGAAGTATGTACTTTGATTCATGAGTAATAGCTTGACATAGGCATTTCATCCATTGTCTTAAGAATGTACGTATGCTAATGATAAGCTGTTTGTTTGTTTATTATTTTTTTAAAGAAAAAATAGCGTTTCTTGGCACATATTTATATTTCAGAAGTTATCTTTAAGAACCTAAAACTAGATTGGCTAAGTTCAGAAATCTTCCGGTGAAATTTACCAAAAATTAACGCGGTGTTGAAGGTTCAAACTTAAAAATTAAAATCTCCACAAAAGTGAAATTTACCAAAAATTAACGCGGTGTTGAAGGTTTAAACTTAAAAATTTTAATCTCCACAAAAGTGATTTACCAAAAATGAACGTGGTGTTGAAGGTTCAAACTTAAAAATTAAAATCTCAGCAAAAGAAATACTAAAAATGTCACCTTCTAATCTTCCGCTGAAATTTACCAAAAATTAACGCAGTGTTGAAGGTTCAAACTTAAAAATTAAAATCTCCACAAAAGTGAAATTTACCAAAAATGAATGTGGTGTTGAAGGTTCAAACTTAAAAATTAAAATCTCCACAAAAGTGAAATTTACCAAAAATGAACGTGGTGTTGAAGGTTCAAACTTAAAAATTAAAATCTCAGCAAAAGAAACACTAAAAATGGCATTAACCCAAAAACTTGCATAGCACACGCTCGTATTAATGAATCATATATATTTTGCTTGAAAATGCTAAACATGTCCAGGCCCTAGGACATTCGCCCCTCTTCTTTCTACCATAGTAAGGCGTCACTGAAAGCAAACATCACTAAATATAATGAGTAAATGCTGCTTTCTAAGAAGTGTATATATCAAACTTAAACTAAAAAAGAAAAAACGAGCATAAAATGTGGACAAAACACAAAAAAGCTAACTTTGAATAAAAAAAATTTGAAAATTTTGTCTTAACATCCAAAAGCCTTTATCAGCGGTAAAAAGAAAGAATCAAAGAAACTAGCCTAAACAAAACATGATGAAACAAAGATAACAACATAAACGTGTTTGTTTTACATGTATAGTATTTGCCACTAGGAAGTATACAGACATTTTTTTGTGGGGGGGGGGGGGGTTCCATAGGGTGAACTTTACAGGGACAATTTTACACTGGGGGGTTGACAAAATCCCCATACAATATTCTTTTTATTTGCCTTAATTTCTCTTTGCCAATTCTATTTTGCATCTGGATATGTTCTGGGGGAATTATCTGTATTTTTTTTCATCATGTTCTAATTTCCAGGGGAAATTTTTCACAGAAAGGAGGCTTTCTGGGGTAGTCAAGAAAACAATTAGAAATTAGTCAAATGAAATTGTGCTAAGGAGAAATTTTCAGGCTGAATTGTATAGAAGTATTTTTATGGGGGGGACTTTCAGTGAGTATAGAACTGTCTAGTGGGGTATTTATGAGGGGGAATTTCCATAGAGGACTGTCTCCTGAGGGGGGGGGGGGATTTTTTTATGGAGGGTGAGTCAGATTCATCAGCTTTATTTGAAAAACAACCAGAAATTACATAGAAAAGTAAGTTTCAAACTGAAAGTAAGGAGCCGCATTAAAACTTACAATGGTCAGAAATTATTTCACATATGAAGGTGTTGTCACACTCCCCAATACCTTGCTCTTTGTGGTAAAGTCTGACTGTTAGTCCCAATTTCTTAAGTACAGCTACTGAAACACAAGGGCCATTTATTTAAAATAGGAAGCTTTTTTAAAAGTACTTAAAACCTTAGAACAAAGACCAAGGTATTGAGGGGGGGATCTCTTGACTTACAGAACAATATTTGTTCGTTTTGAATGTTAATGGTGCTCCTTGTTTCAGTTAAAAAAAAAACTTGTTTTTTTCTAATAATAAATAAAGGTGGCCATACCTAACCTCCCTTTTCAATTAATGCTATATAATATAATCATCATGTGATTACGATGTTAAACCTATGGGCCATTTTATGATCAAATACTGTAATTATTAGATCCAAGAAATGTTCCTAAAGTTGATACCATTTGTTAGCAATTTACACTTAGTTTGGGTTTATGAGATTATTATGGTTCTTTTATGGACTAATTATATCAAAATTGTAACTCACTATTTGAGAAAATGGTAAAAAATTACACATCTATACATCAACCACATACTATTACAGTTTGTGGATGCATATCCTCCTTCCTCTCTTTAAGTAGACAATCATAAAAATTAATATATCTTGGGGAAGTGGAATCAAGCATTTAGTCTGAAATGATTATTTTTTTTGGGTTTGTTCATTAAATATTTTAGTGAACTTGTTGTACCTATCCCGTATTTTAGCTTTGAGTTGGGGAAATTTTGAAGTTATTTTTCACATTTCCTCAATTTCAGCCTTAAAAAGTGGTCAACTTCTAGTATTATAAATTTTTCTTTTTGAAAGCTGTCAAATTAGTTGAGTGAAACTTGAATAAATTGACCTACATCCCAAATTATGGCCAAAGAAACTGTCGAAAGGTCTTACCTTCATCCATGTCCACTTGTAAGGCTTTAAAGATCCTGGAAAATCAAGTCTTAATTTGAAGAAAACAAAGTTTCAAGCTCAGCTAGAATTTCCCAGATGTAATCATTTTCACAGATTCCTTCAAACCCTGCAAATAGTGAAGGATTGGTAGTAGAGATTGGCAACGCCTTTTCAGGTCATTCTCTGGGCTGTAGATCCTTTCCATATTTCTTAGACTGTACTATATTTCGGTTTGAAACTAGGGGAAGGGAGTAAAGTTCTTTTTCAACGCAAATAAATGTTACATTTGGATTCAGGATGAAATCTTGAACTTAAAGGTACGTCTAATTCTTAATTATCTCATTAGTGAGTTAATAAAAAATATTTTTATGTAATATTGTATTATTTTTGGAATTCTGTTACATTCGGGGAAGTTTATATAAGGTGAACGTACTACTAGATGTGTTCATAAAGGACTCTCAAAGATGATACCTTCTCTTCTTGGCTATATAAAAGGGTTAAAAACGGCAATCCCATTATGTGCTAAATAATTATAGTTGATTCGTTTCAACTGTGGCTCCACTGTAATTACCCTCTTATGTGCTAATATATTGCCGGAATGATGTATTTCCCATGTCTTTTGGTTCTCTACCTAGTCAATGTTGGTCCAATTTATGGGTTAACCGGTTTTAACAAGTGATGCTAACAGTGATATCTGAAATACAAGAAAAAATAATCTGAGGGTCCTTGGAAGGCTAAAAATTGAATTTCCCAGTAAAGCCATCATTATATTCAGAAAGAGCATGAAATAGCATCGAAAGGTCAGTTATATAAACCGTCCCAAATATACAGAATTATTACATGCTATACCAAATTTCACGATATTTAAAGATTTATCAGAAATTTGCAGAATACCCAACTTGAAATGTTGAGAAAAGGCTCCTCCGCGGCATCTTTAAAAACTGGTTTAATAATGTGTAGAGATTTCGTTTTATTTCCTCACCTATCATCATCCAAAGCTTCCGCCTTCTCGCGGCCATTTTTAGATTACTTGTTCTCCAGCTTTTGACTGTGAGAGGTTGGTAGAGTGAGATTTCATATTTCTTTAAAAGTGAAATTTGTGATCTAGGCTATTGATAGATAGGTGATTAATAAGCACAACGATTAATGTGTGTCATATGTTAGAATAGTGGAGATAAACCTAGCCTAGATTTAGTTGAAACTTAGTTTACGTGGCATTGCTACCCGTTATTAATTTTTGGTTGTATTTGGCATAGTTCTAGGGATAACATGCCTCATCCTGTTTAATTTTTTATAATATGTGTGAATCTAAGGTGAGACAAGATAGCACTTAGTTAGGATATGTCTTCTTTGGCTGTGGTGAAATTGCCCTTGGGACTATCATTAAAATGGCTTGCAGCACTCATGATAGCTGACTTTTGACCATGTTAATTATAAAGAAACTTTAAAATTCTAGTTAAAAGCTTTTTGCCATTTTTAAAAATAGTCGAGTGGGTGGGGTGAATCTTCAAGGATTGTATTCAGATCCTGAACCATACCCTTGAAATGTGTATTTAAGCTCTCATTCATATGCTCTATATTTTGACATTTAAGAGAATTGCAATGTACATATGTCTGAATGTACCTGCCTAAGCTTCAGAAAAAAAATTAGGCCTATGGGCAGACTATTAGGGCAATGCTTCCACTAGGCCTACCCAGTGTTTGATCTTGGATAAGTATTTGATGTAGTCTTGCAGTCTAAATGCAGGGCTGAAGTACAAATTGCTCTCCTTATATTTCTGTCTCATCAGCCCTGAGTCTAGCTTCTACTTAAATTAATTCTTTCAAATCTTAAATTCAACAGATATTGATACAAATCCAACTAAATAATTTTCACTTAACATGTGGACAATTCTCATTGATGTTTTATTTTCTTTGTGACTATGGGGAACCATAAATGAAATTATGCATCATAAGATATGTAGTAAAAATGTTGGGTAAAGGTCAAGCATAGTAAGTCCAGAAGTTGATCATGCTAATTTTATTGTATACTTGAATCCCAAGTGGTTGAATGCTCTTATTTAAGTGGACAATTTATTTATTATTTTTTTATTTATTAATACCAAATACGGTAAGCTTTCAAGCTTGTCGCAATAAACATAATAAATAGAAGTTATGACAATACTGACAACATAATACACACATACAAATCAATGAAAATAACGAATACAACAAACACTGACAAATAATACTATAAATTATTTAAAAATGATTTACTTTGAAAATTTGTTTCTGCTAGTCTTATTTTGAATCTGTTTATGTCATCTGTTAGAAATTTTTTAGGTGGAAGGTCATTCCATGGCTTCCACACCCTGCTGTAAAATGAATGTTGTCCTATTTTCCTTTTTGAGAGTGAGGGGTACAATTTATGTGGGTGATAATGGGTCCTGTTAGTGTCATTAAATGTGAAGAACTGTGATGGACTTATATTATCAATGCCTTTGATTATATGGAATGTGTTAATAATGTCTGCCCTATCCCTTCGGAATTGAAGACTTGACAATCCTAGCCTGTGCAGTCTATTTTCATATGGCGAATGTTTCAAATAAGGTACAAGCTTAGTTGCTCGTTGCTGTATTTTTTCAACCCTTGCTCTGTCATTTTTATTCAATGGATACCATACTGATGAATTGTATTCAAGTATTGGTCGAACTGTTGACTTATAAATGGCAATGAATGAACGGAGATTAAACTTACGGAAATTCCGTCTAAGACATAATAGCTGATAGTTTGCCTTACGAGTTACTTCAGAGACATGCTTGTCAAACCTAAGACTAGAATCAAAATGAACACCAAGGTCACGGACATTTTCAACAGGTAAGATTGAATGTCCAGCAAGATGGTATTGGTAACTTTGTTCTACTTTGCTGAAGTAATGGACAACCCTACACTTATTTTCGTTGACAAACATGGAATTAGCATTACACCAATGTGCACTGCATCCAAGTCTTTTTGAAGCAACAAAGCTTCATCTGAATTTGTCAAGGAGCGGTAGAGCTTTACATCATCTGCGAACATTTTAATTGTGGAATGGTGGACAACAAGAGGCAAGTCATTGATGAAGAGGCAGAAAAGTACTGGACAAAGGCAACTACCTTGTGCAACTAACACCACTTAAAACTATCTCAGCAGAGGACAAAGCATCACCTACAATCACTTTCTGCGTCCTGCCTGTTAGATAATCACCAATCCAATTCAATGTTCTGGCACCAGGGTGATATACCTCACACTTTTGAAGTAAAAGCGGAATGGAAATTTTATCAAATGCCTTAGAAAAATCTATATAGATGCAATCAAACCTGAGACCTTCATCTGCCATCCTATGGAAGTCAGTAATTACTTCCAAAAGCTGTGTATTACATGAACGTTTTTACGGAATCCGTGTTGAGATGGATGCCAAAGAAGATTTGATTTGAAATAATTTTGTATTCTCTTGACAATTAGTTTTTCCATAACTCTGGAAAAAATTGAGGTGTTTGATATTGGTCTATAGTTTTTAAATTGCGTTTTTGTGCCACTTTTATACAGGGGTTTAATTATTGCTTTTTTCCATGCCAAAGGGCAAGTACCAGATGCCAGACACAGATTATACAAATGTGTCAGTGGTTCAGTGAGTACTGTGCTTGCATCTAACATTTTCAGTTTGTTCTTTCTTTTCTGTCTTTCAAACTATTTGCAATGCATGAAATTGTGGTAAAATGAACCAGCCAACAAGTAGGGTACTAAACCAGCAGTCTGATGGCTGGAATCTGACTGGTGAAAAACCACAATAGCTGACCCAGATATGATTTATACATCACCTGAAAGCTCTTGTCATGGCTTGTTTCATACACTTTGAAGTGTGCTAAAAGCAGCATTGCTAATAGATCTCTTTTGGGAAAGACCACCTTTCTTTGGCATTCTAAATAGCAATTGCAGTGTTCGGACTCGCCTATAAATTCCTATATTTTAATGCACTCCTATAAAATGCCTATATTTTGGCTAAAATCCTATTATTCCTATATTTTCGGCTGAAGAGCACTAAGAACATTGCTCATGATTTGCAATTTTCTGTCTTTTGGTGTAGATTGATAATTAATTACAACTGTTGAGCTTTCTTAACTTAACTAATGTTTTGTGCTGGGCCTAGTAAGCTGCCTGTGGGCATAGTTCTGCCTAGGCTATGCTGTTGTGTTGACTTAGTAGCCTATGTTTTGTTTTTTTGTCATGTTGGGCCTGTCCGAAATGGGCGAAGATCAGTATATAGGCTAGCAGTCTCTGCTTAATGAGACTGGAGTTTTTGCGACTTCTGTGTTTCCTGGCTGAACGCTGGCTGGCTGATGTGAATACGGCCCAGTTATTCAAATGGGCTATTCTAAGACAGTTGCTAATCGAGGGAAGTATAATAGACGTGCACTGGGTAGGCTATATGCTACATTCTGTGATCAATCTGTCCTTTATCTATCTGGTCTTTATCCCCTTCTAAAGAGACATGATGTTAATCAGATTCGGACTTTTTATTTCAGATATTGTAAATTTTTACTTTATCTCCCCCCTTGGTATAGCAATGGTAAGATAATTCGTAAGTTTGATGTCCCTGATATAAGTGCAAAGTTGACCCTCCTGTGTGGAAGATTGTCGGAATCAGCTTTTTATCGTTTATCGCCTCATCATCCTTTGGTCCGTCTGTTCGGTTAATCTCACTGTAGCATAGTGTTTTTATGGCACTTGGTATTAACCAAGTGACGTGTAGCAATTGCAAATTCTGTCTGTCTGTCGGTCCTGGTTTTGCTACTTTAGGCACTTCCAGGTAAGCTAAGACGATGAAATTTGGCAGGCATATCAGGAACTCGACCAGATTAAATTAGAAATAGTCGTTTTCCTGACTTGACCATCTGGTGGGAGTGGGGGGCCTGTTAATAAAAAAAAAATAGAAAAATGAAGTATTTTTAAGTTACGAACGGTTGATCAGATTTTAACGAAATTTGATGTTTGGAAGGATATCGTGTCTCAGAGCTGTTATTTTAAATCCCGACCAGATCTGGTGACATTGGGGGGAGTTTGGAGGGGGAAACCTAAAATCTTGGAAAACACTTAGAGTGGAGGGATTGGGCTGAAACTTGGTGGGAAAAATAAGCGCAAGTCTTAGATACATGATTGACATAACCAGAACGGATCCGCTCTCTTTGGGGTAGTTGGGAGGGGGGGTGTTGATTCTGAAAAAAATAGAAAAAATGAGGTATTTTTAACTTATGAACGGGTGATCGGATCTCAATGAAATTTGATATTTAGAAGGATATCGTTTCTCAAAGCTCTTATTTTAAATCCCGACCGGATCTGGTGACATTGGGGGGAGTTTGGAGGGGGAAACCTAAAATCTTGGAAAACACTTAGTGGAGGGATTGGGCTGAAACTTGGTGGGAAAAATAAGCGCAAGTCTTAGATACATGATTGACATAACCAGAACGGATCCGCTCTCTTTGGGGTAGTTGGGAGGGGGGGGTGTTGATTCTGAAAAAAAATAGAAAAAATGAGGTATTTTTAACTTATGAACGGGTGATCGGATCTCAATGAAATTTGATATTTAGAAGGATATCGTGTCTCAAAGCTCTTATTTTAAAGCCCGACCGGATCTGGTGACATTGGGGGGAGTTTGGAGGGGGAAACCTAAAATCTTGGAAAACACTTAGAGTGGAGGGATTGGGCTGAAACTTGGTGGGAAAAATAAGCGCAAGTCTTAGATACATGATTGACATAACCAGAACGGATCTGCTCTCTTTGGGGTAGTTGGGAGGGGGGGGTGTTGATTCTGAAAAAATAGAAAAAATGAGGTATTTTTAACTTATGAACGGGTGATCGGATCTCAATGAAATTTGATATTTAGAAGGATATCGTGTCTCAAAGCTCTTATTTTAAATTCCGACCGGATCTGGTGACATTGGGGGGAGTTTGGAGGGGGAAACCTAAAATCTTGGAAAACACTTAGAGTGGAGGGATTGGGCTGAAACTTGGTGGGAAAAATAAGCACAAGTCCTAGATAAATGATTGACATAACCATAACAGATCCGCTCTCTTTGGGGTAGTTGGGAGGGGGGGGTGTTGATTCTGAAAAATTAGAAAACATGAGGTATTTTTAACTTGTGAACGGTGATCGTATATCAATGAAATTTGACATTTAGAAGGATATCGTGTCTCAAAGCTCTTATTTTAAATCCCAACCGGATCTGGTGACATTGGGGGGAGTTTGGGGTGACCTAAAATCATGGAAAACGCTTAGATTGGAGGGATTGGGCTGAAACTTGGTGGGAAAAATAAGTGAAAATCCTAGATACATGATTGACATAACCAGAACGGATCCGCTCTCTTTGGAGTTGTTTGGGGGGGGGGTTGACTCTGAAAAAATAGAAAAAATGAGGTATGTTTAACTTACGAACGGGTGATTGGATCTCAATGAGATTTGATATTTAGAAGGATATCGTGTCTCAAAGCTCTTGTTATAAATCCTGACCGGATCTGGTGACATTGGGGGGGGGACCTAAAATCATGGAAAACGCTTAGATTGGAGGGATCGGGATGACACTTGGTAATTTATCTGACCAGGCATCCCACGCCATCTACCACAGATCTGATCCTGAGGACTTCCGAATCCTATATTTGGGCCCGGGAAATCCTATAAAAATAGGACAGAGCTTATAATTTGAAACGAACCGACCTGTCCGAACCCTGCAATGGGTTATTGGACTGCTCTTCTTTGACTGGAGGTCATAATAAATTCAATGTGGTGTTGTGTGTTGACTAGTAATTGAAATGAAAAAAAATACATTCAATATTTGTAGTTTATAGAATAAAAGTTAAGATTAATTTCACAATTCAACTTAAACTTCACAACAAATAAATGACTTTATGGTACTTGGTTATTATTCAGAACTCACCGAATCAGTGAAGTTAGGTTCTTTCATGAAACAAACTATGATGCAGGTACATTTTAATTAAATATTTTATATATAGAGGTGGTTAGGTGGGACTTTTTTCAATCATGCCCTATTGTTACACTTCCAAAATATTCCTTCTCATAAGCTATGAAACAAGATTTTCTCATAAAATGTACCTGTGTTGTAGTTTGTTTCACAAAAGAACCTAACTTCACTTTTTGAGTGCGTTCTGAATAATACACAAGTAACAACTTTACAACTAATGAGAAGGTATTTCAGGTTACTTGTTCTTCTATTTAAAGCAAGCTGTCTTGATACTAAATAGGTTACCAATATGATTTGAACAAGTACTATTTATTACCCTAAATTGCGACTTGGAGTCGCAATAAGGGTTTTTCATGATCACAATGGCAAAACCTTCTCACAATAGTTTTGCCATTGCACATCAGTTGGACCATTGGTACTTGCATGATACACACCCTGTATCTCTGAAGTACAGTTAGGTTAATCCTAATACAATATGCCCAAGTATGATCAAAATCTAATACTTTAGAAACAAATTTGGGCTATATATTTGCGCATTAGAGCAGGTGGGTATAAAGTACAGTGGATCTGCATAATGTTTTACCTACAGATATTCTGATGTTGTCAAGTATTATTTTCTGACTTCATATTCTTCTTCTGTTGTTTCAAGGATAGCATTCCAAGGTGCATCGTTGATCCACACAGCCAACACGGTTCTACATCTGGGCAGTAATCGGTCTTCATGTCAAAAGGAATTGGTAATTTTTTCACAATTACATTTTTTGTGTATCCGCATATTTTTCAGCACTTTTATCAACGTTGCAGTCAAATGCGAGTATAACACTAAACGCAGGATCAATTCTAGCCATCACATTTGCATACAGCAAGTCTTTTTTAAAAATTTTGCCGATTTTCACTTTCCTCACTGGAATACTGTGCTGGTTGAACATTTTCAGGAGGGACTTTACGCAGGTTGAGTTTGCAGCATGCACATAGTATCCTGTTTTTTCTAAGATTAATTTGTTTGACATTGTCGTCATTGGTCATGTAGATTCTGGTAAATCCACAACAACCGGACACTTGATCTACAAATGTGGTGGTATTGACAGGAGAACCATTGAAAAGTTTGAAAAGGAAGCCCAAGAAGTAAGTTGCTAATTTTATCTATTGAAATTATTATTTAAAAAGAAGAATATCTTTCTAGAGAGGTTATGAAGGAAGCAAAAAAAAAATTAGTGTTGTTTTTCTGTGTATTTTTTTTCTGACTGTCCAAGAATCTCATATCTTTCTGTGGAATAAAAGGCAGTTTTTGTTTGTACTTGGAGCTTGTGAAACCAAAATTGATTTTGCTGGGCAATTAACCCCCCAAAACAAATGCAGATAATGACAACTAATGTTTATTATTTCAGTCTTTTTAATTTTCTTTAAGCTTTATCTTTGTTGCATAAAGTTTTTTTTGATATTATTGCTTTTGAATGGCTTTTGAAATCAAGTTTATATAAAACAACCTTCATAAATAAATATAATGCTCTTATACATAAAAATTGGACATGAATGTATTAGCCAAATAGAGCCAACAATCAGAACAACGGCAATCAGAACAATTCCCCCTCTTCCCAATTTTCATAAATTGATGCCACTGCTTTTCCTATTATTTCTTCATAATCTCCAGTCTTCTATTGCATTTAAAAAAACCTTTAAATCTGTTTTCGCGTCTTTTAATCTTTTTATTCTCCTATTGTGTAATCTAAACCTTTAATCACAAGTATGAGGGATCATGAGCAGCAGCCAGTCTAGCATCCATGACAAGTTCTGTCTGACAATTAAATGTTTGTCTTTACTTAGGTTTGAACAAAATTCTTGCCAAAATGGTAACTTTTCCTTAAGAATGGTTCTTCAATGAAATTTGTCATTGAAAAAGGTTAGTTAAGAGATTCGAAAATGAAACTTGGTAGTAATATTTATGTGTTTAGGGAGGGTTCGTTTTAAAAAACTGCTCCACGAGATTCCACTTGCCTCTCCACCATTGTACAAGCAAATAAATGACAATACTAGTTGCAAAAGAAAATAAAAAGCCAATGATATTGTACATTCCAGTATGATATCATGGTTAGGTCTATAAAAATAGCCTAGAATGCTCTGCAGTTTTTTACAAGGTTCATGCTTATCTCAAGAAACAATAGCACAACTTCAATGAGGCCTATTAGATCTCTCCTCCCTCCCATTCAAAAATTGAGTAATTTATAATGTTTATAACTTCTTACGGCAAACTTCTTATGTATTGAGTAAACTTGGAATCACTACTAAAAGTTGATTCTGTTTCTAAATAAATAAAAAAGAACCTTTTTAAACTGCAAGTAAGGAGCAACATTAAAACTTCAAACGACCGGAAATTATTTTTTATATGAAAGGGGTTGTCCCCTCCTAAACGCCCCATTCTTTACGCTAAAGTTTGACTCTTTCTCACAAATCTACAAAAAAAAAACTAGTGTAAAGGAGGGGACAACCCCTTTTATATTGGAATAATATCTGTTCATTTTAAGTTTTAACGTTGCCCCTTACACTGTAGTTAAAAAAGACTTGTTTTTATTATGTAATTTCTAACGTTAATTTCTAGCATAATAAAGCCTCTCAGATATCAGATCATTGTTATTTATTTATATTTGCTGTCTTAGTATATAAGATTGTATTTGCCTATTGACTCAACTTGCTTATCATTTACTACCTAATAGTTTTGCTTATCTGCTAAAGCTAGCGATAAAGTTTTTTTCGTTGTCTTGTTTTTTTGTGGTCCTGCTGGACAATGATGTACTCCTGAAGCTTCATGTATGCAAATAGGAGAAACGAAAATGCTACAGACGTTCAAATATTGGAAATACAACAAAATAAAATGGAATTTCAATTGAATCTAAATGTGGTTCATTTTCCAGTGAAATTTAGGGAACAAGGGTATTTTATTTAATCTGAAGTATTTATAAAATTATGATGACCAGCTCAATCTGATAGTTAATAGAAGGTTAGACCTACTACTAATTTCCTCAATTGACTGCTTAAAGACTGCAATGTCTTCAACAATCTTGAACAAGGGCTATTGCCAGTTTGCAATGAAAACCCATTTGGTCCTAAAAAGTAGGTCAGTAGTTCTCTATCCTTTGAGATGTAATTAAAGAAATTTTGCTAATACTCACTTCTTTGTAAAAGAACACTATTTTGAATCCAGTTGCCTTTTCTGATGGATTCTAAGAATTTTTTTAATATATAACTTTCATTTTGTTTCTCTTTTCTTCACTTTTATCCTGTTCAACCCTCCTCAAACGTTTCGAAAGTCAAATTTCATTTCGAAATAGAGTCGATTTTTGACCCTTGCCTATATTGTTGCAGTAAATTTTTTTTTTAGATTCATTCTACCAATAAAATAGTTTTCCTGAAGCTGACTCCATCAAGTCTATACTCGTGGACACATATTTTCAAAGATTTAACGCCTGCAGTAGAAAATTTTAAAGGTCCAGAGAAGTTTTATATTACGTTTTATTGTTGATAATGATGTTGCCTTAAAAGCTACCTAAATGAAATTTTCAGTCAGGGAACCAAGTTATATTGATAAAATATACTTCATATATAAGCATTAACAGTAATGAATAGTAGAACTTAACAGAGGATTAACAGCATTGGTTTTTGTGATGCTTCATTAATTGGAAACTTAATTTTAATTGATTGGAAAATACTAATTTTCCATCAATTTTCAGGCTTATTGTGCTGTCCTGATTGTTGCTGCTGGTGTTGGTGAATTCGAAGCGGGTATCTCTAAGAACGGTCAGACACGTGAACATGCTCTGCTTGCCTACACCTTGGTGTCAAACAACTTATTGTTGGCGTTAACAAGATGGATTCTACTGAACCTCCTTTCAGTGAGGCTCGTTTTGAGGAAATCAAAAAGGAAGTCTCGGCTTACATCAAGAAAATTGGTTACAATCGAGCTGCCGTTGCTTTCGTACCAATTTCTGGATGGCATGGTGACAATATGCTGGAGGCCTCTGACAGGTTCCCATGGTACAAGGGATGGAACATTGAACGTAAAGAGGGTAAAGCTGACGGTAAGACCCTTTTGGATGCTCTTGATGCTATTTTGCCTCCAAGTCGCCCAACTGAGAAGCCCCTACGTCTTCCACTCCAAGACGTTTACAAGATTGGAGGTATTGGAACAGTACCCGTTGGCCGAGTTGAAACTGGTATCATTAAGCCAGGTATGATAGTCGCATTTGCCCCAGCCAATATAACCACTGAAGTCAAATCTGTCGAAATGCACCACGAATCCCTTGAACAGGCATCTCCTGGTGATAACGTTGGTTTCAATGTCAAAAATGTTTCTGTTAAAGAACTCCGTTGTGGCTACGTTGCCTCAGATTCAAAGAACAATCCAGCCAGAGGCTCTCAGGATTTCTTTGCTCAGGTATCTATTTTAACTTCCTAGATTTTTCTTAGAATATATACGTTTTAATGATTGGCAACACATTAAATCATCCTTAGTACAAAAAGAATTAATATTTTTGACGGAGCTGCAGGGAAATACCAGCAGCGCGCGCTAAATAAAGACTTGAGAACATTCTACCCTTCTGGACATTTCATATCTACACTTTTGAAAAATTAACCAGTAAATAACAATCAGATTATTAATGATAACCACTTCGATAAGTGGTTTTCAGTCTATATATTTTTTTTTACCTCAGTTCCTCATAATATTTGTTAATATTACAGTTCCCAAAATTTTATAAAACAATACCAAAACAAATTTTTAGTACTAAAAATTTATTGCGACAAATTCTTACAAAGATGAATATCAATTTTATGTTGTTGTCTCTTAATGGGATGGCTCGTGTTTGCCTTTTAGCGCAAGTTTTATTGATTCTTGGCGTTACACAAAGTTAGCAATCCTTAAAAGCTGGTTCAGACTAAACATTATATTCTTATGTCATGATAGTCAAAGCTGAATAAGATACATTCGGAAAATTTTGATTTCAGGAGTTTTCTTTCTCTTTACTTAATTAAAATTTGTCATTTTCTTCGTGGATAGATGAATCCTGTACCCATACATATTTTGTAAAATCAAGATCATAAAATAATTCTGAAAATGAAGTAGCATTCCAAGTGTTCAGTAAATTCATTTTTGATTGCTTCAATTTTACCTTGGGCAAATAAATTTATAGGTTGAAAATTGTCATAACTTATTTTTTCCAAATTTGTCTTCCATTACCGTTTTTATGGTACAACTGACATGTAGCGATCGCAATTTCTGTCGGTCCCGGTTGTTAGTTAGGGTACTTCAAGATAAGCTAGGACGATGAAATTTGGCCGGCGTATCAGGGACCAGACAAGATTAAATTAGAAATAGTCGTTTTGCTGATTCGACCATGGGGGGGGGGAGTGGGGGGACGGTTAATTCGAATAAATGAATTATTTTTTTACTTCCGAACGAGTGATCGGATCTTCATGAAATATGATATTTAGAAGGACCTCTTGTCTCAGAGCTCTTATTTTAAATCCCGACTGGATCCTGGGACATTTGGGGGAGTTGGAAAGTCTAAACAGGAAATATCGGAAAACACATGGAGTATAGAGATCGGGATGAAATTTGGTAGGAAGAATAAGCTCATGTCCTAGATACGTCATTGACATAACCAGACCGGGTCCGCTCTCTTTGGGGGAGTTGATTAAATTAGAAATAGTCGCTTCCCCGACTAATATCCTAGGGATACGTTATTGACATAACCAGACCGCATCCGCTCTCCTTGGGGGAGGAGATTAAATTAGAAACAGGCGCTTACCCGAGTTGATCATCTGTGGGGGAGTGGAAGGACGGTTAATTCGGAAATATTAGAAAAAACGAGGTATTTTTAACTTTCGAACGGGTTATCGGATCTTAATGAAATTTGATGTTTAGAATGACCTCGTGTCTCAGAGCGATATGATATTTAGAAGGACCTCTTGTCTCAGAGCTCTTATTTTAAATCACGACTGGATCCGGGGACATTTGGGGGAGTTGAAGGGGAAAACAGGAAATCTCGGAAAACGCTTGGAGTGTAGATCGGGGTGAAACTTGGTGGGAAGAATAAGCTCATGTCCTAGATACGTCATTGACATAACCAGACCGGATCCGCTCTCCTTGGGGGAGGAGATTAAATTAGAAACAGACGCTTTCCCGATTTGATCATCTGTGGGGGAGTGGAAGGACGGTTAATTCGGAAGTATTAGAAAAAAATGAGTTATTTATAACTTACGAACGGGATATCGGATATTGATGAAATTAAATGTTTAGAATGACCTCGTGTCCCAGAGCTCTTATTTTAAATCCCGACCGGATCCGGTGACATTGGGGGGAGTTGGAGGGGACCGGAAATCTTGGAAAACGCTTAACGAGTGGAGAAATCGTAATGAAACTTAATGGGAAGAAGCTCTAGGCTCTTCCGACCTCGTCACAAGTGCAATATGAGTTCTTGGCTCTTGTTTATGAATGCTTTCACTATCTTTTTGAAATTTTGAATGGATTTGTCACCCTTGCAGTGATTTATTCAAAAAACTTTTTTTTTTAGTAATATCCACAAAGTATGTAAGTATAATAATTAAATTATAATCCCTAAGTGGATCTGCGTCTTAGTTTGTGATTCTTCTTTGAGTAAAATCGGGATTTCTTCTTTAAGTTCAAGTACCCTCTGAATAACTGTACGAGATAGCCAGGATACTTCACAATAGTACAAAAGGGAGGTGGAAGCAGCTCTCATGTCTTATCACAGCTTTTCAAATAACCTAACTTTTAATTGGTCATTTTTTTCATGTAGTCTTAACTGACGGTGCTAAATAAAAATGAAAATTCAGTTTCTCATTCCTTTTTTACACTTACGAGTTGATCTATGGAGTGTGCATTTGTCCAGAGAACATCAGATGTTTTCGTTTTAATTAATGTCTGAAGTGTAAGCTTGGTGTCGTGACTGCACAAAGCCCAAAGCAAATATTTCACAATATTCCGTTCTCAATGAAAATCTTGATTACATTAAAAATTTCACTGAATGTCTCTGTCAAAGGCAGATTTGCAAAATAATGTTACTTGTTATATTGTTCTCCAACGTATCGAACATTTAGTGTCTGGCTGTATCAGCTGCTTCATATTCTTCATAAGGTGAATTTTGAAGTGCATCCCAGAAACCAATTGATCCCGACATTCTTCTGATATATCGTCTATATATAATAGCTGCTGGCGAAACTAATGGTTCTCTTATGGTATGTTGATTTTTCATAACTTAAAATGGGCTGGTAAGTTTAATAATATTCTGTATGGCTAAATAGTTTTAATTTCATTTATTTTTTTTCTGGCTAATATTCGTGCCTCCCGAGGGATATCTCCAATTTTATCATTCTTTTTTATTTCTCCCCTCACCCTCCAGAAAAATACTGTTTTTCCACTGTTTTAACCAGACCACAAAAATACTGGCCAGTTTTTGTGGTCTGGTTATAGTATTCCTTTTTTATTGCTACACTCCATTTATCTCTGACAGTCTATTCCTTGGCATCACTTGTCATAAAGTGTTGATAAAAAATGCCCACGAATGCCTTCAATAGTATGTGATGTGCGTTTTAATAATAATATTATACTGCAATAACAAGGCTTTTTCCTCTATAAAAATTTACCTGTACTGAATAACTTGTCAATACTGTTCTTGAAAGAGTTGGTAGTCAGCCATAAGCACTTTTTGAGGGTATGGTAGTCAGCCATAAGCACTTTGACTACTAGGTTTAAGGAGGCCTACCCTCCAACTTAATTGAAAATGTTTTGTTTTTTTAGCTTAAAGTTGTGTAAGGTAAAGTTCAGTAAGATACTCATGGAGGAGTCTATAGGAGATAGCTTTCTCAGTCGTTCACAGTAGGAGAGGCCTCCTGGTTTTGGTACAGATTTTGCTGCTTTTCGCTGTATCTTAAGTGCATCAATTTCTTTTTGAAGGTGAGGTATTATTGTCATGTGACCATATTCATGACCGTTTAAGGTGAAATTTCTTCGAACAAGTCCAACTACTATTGAAGCTTTGCCCGCGATGGACTCAAAGTGGATGGTGAATTTTAGTTCACTGTTCATTATTGCTCCGAGGTCTACTTAAAAGATGTTTTTGGTATTAGACTGGTGTTAAAGCTATAGGTTGACTTGAAATTCTGTGGTCCAAGGCAGAGGCGGGAGCTTTTGTTTGTGTTTTAACTCCATTTCCCTCGGCCTCATCCCATCGGCTATCTTCTTCAAGTAGGTCTGCAATTCTGGAATATCATTTAGGCATTTGATAGGTTTATATCGGTTTAAGCTTTGTATCGTCATCATAGTGTGATATTGTCAGACAAGGTCGTTTGCAGAAAGATTAAAGAGCAGGTGCCCAATGACGCTGCCTTGTGGAATATCGTTAGGTACTTTGTCATGTGGCCATCTACTTACACCCTCTTGAGTTCTGCCTGCCGGAAAATTCATTAACCAGCCAAGGGCTTTGCCTGCAATTCCAAGGTTTCTTAACTTATGAAGGAGCTTAGACTAAGAAACTTTATCGATGTGTTTACTAATATCAAGGTTTATTGCGTCGACTTGCATGCCTTTGTCGAGGTTTAGTCTCCAGGTGTTAGTGAATACAAGTAGCTGGGATTCAGCTGACCTATATCTTGGAATCCATATTGACTTTTGTTGATTAACTTTTTGTTTGGAAGATATTCTAGTTATCTCTGCATTGATGGACTCTAGGATTTAACACGTATTTTGCATCATGTCCAACTCTCAAACGTCAGTGAGAACTCGTGGTCTCTGCTGAAACCATTAAATGTAAACACTAAAAGCTTTTTTTTTCTATGTTTGAAGAAAGAGAGAGACAGTATTAAAAGGAAAATACTAAGCAACAAATGGGTTTGTTCAATGCCTATTTTTAGCTTTTTAGGGTAAACAAAGAGGGAAAACCACGATCATTCATAGATCTTCAGTCTTTATCAACAGTTGTAATATTATGGTAATTCCTTTTTCTTATGTGATCTAATGGTTTTCTTTCGTAGGTGGTAAACTGAATTGAAAGTTGTATTTTCCTTTCTTACTTCAATGATCCAAAGTATGTTTTTATTTCAATAGTTTTTGTGCCTCAAATTCGAAGGTCAAATCTTAGTTATTAACTTCATCATATTTCTCTTCTAGGTTATTGTTTTGAACCACCCTGGTCAGATCTCAAACGGTTACATTCCTGTCTTGGACTGCCACACCGCTCACATTGCTTGCAAGTTTGCTGAGATCAAAGAGAAATGTGACAGACGTACTGGCAAAACAACTGAAGCTGAACCAAAATTCATCAAGTCAGGTGAAGCGGCTATGATCACTTTGGTACCTTCCAAGCCGTTGTGTGTTGAAGCCTTTCCCGACTTCCCACCTCTCGGTAAGATATTTCTTTCTGATGTTAGTGTTGTAGTTAATTGGTGATTTTTTGCCAAATTTTTATTAAGTAATATGATAAAAATAGTTCAAGTCTCTGAAGTAAACGGTGACCTTTAGTATTCATAATTTGAAAAAGTAACTACAATTCACTCAGGTCAATTCAGTCAATTCACTGTTGATAGCCTGAACGCAAAATTGTCTTTGATTTAGTTCGATATCCTCCTTGACATTCTCTGAAGTGTCACATTAACCAACATGGCTTTTTTGGATGTATCCAGGACCGAATATTCTCCCTTTCCCAATGATAAACTCTGTATGCAAAAAATGGAAAAATTGCATGAATCCCTGACCCAGTTAGCTGTAGGGGTTTGGCATCCATGGAGGCACAGTTTAGATTTGGACTATTTTGAACAAAATAATCTTTTTTGAAAAATTTTCAGTCATTGTTAGGTAGATGGTATTTAAAAAGGGCAAGTTGGGGGGAGGGAGGTTGGCTTCCCCTGAAGATGTTGCATGTCAAAGCAGCCACAGTCGCAAATAGTTGCAACAAGTTGGCAGAATAATTTGTCATAATAGCAGCTAGAGGTAGTCCCACCTGAAGTGACAGCAGTACTAGTGACCCTGAAAGTTTCAAGTTAATACCCAGACCTGTTCCTAAGATATTGCACAAACATCCTTTTTATAGCACTTGGTATTAACCAAGTGACATATAGCAATCGCCAATTCTGTCGGTCTGTCTGTCGGTCCCGGTTAGGCACTTCCAGGGAAGCTAGGATAAAATGAAGTATTTTTAACTTATGAGCGGGTGATTGGATCTTAATGAAATTTGATGTTTGGAATGATATTGTGTCTCAGAGCTCTTATTTTAAATCCCGACCAGATCTGATGACACTGGGGGGAGTTGGAGGGGGGAAACCTAAAGTCCCGGTTTTGCTACTTTAGGCACTTCCAGGTAAGCTAGGACGATGAAATTTGGCAAGCGTATCAGGGACCGGGCCAGGTTAAATTAGAAATAGTCGTTTTCCCGATTTGACCATCTGGGGGGGGGGGAGTGGGGGCCCGGTTAATTTGGAAAATTAGAAAAAATGAAGTATTTTTGACTCATGAGCGAGTGATTGGACCTTAATGAAATTTGATATTTTGAATGATATTGTGTCTCAGAGCTCTTATTTTAAATCCCGGCCAGATCTGATGACATTGGGGGGAGTTGGGGGAAACCTAAAATCTTGGAAAACACTTCGAGTGGAGGGATCGGGATGAAACTTGATGGGAAAAATAAGCGCAAGTCCCAGATACATGATTGACATAATCAGAACTGATTCGCTCTCTTTGGGGTAGTTGGGGGGGGGGGGAGTAATTCTTAAAAATTAGAAAAAATGAGGTATTTTCAACTTACGAACGGGTGATCGGATCTCAATGAAATTTGATGTTTAGAAGGATATCGTGTCTTAAAGCTTTTATTTTAAATCCCGACCGGATCTGGTGACGGGGGCCGAGGGGGAAACCTAAAACTTGGAAAACACTTAGAGTGGAGGGATCGGGATGAATATTGGTGGAAAAAAACACGAGTCCTAGATACATGATTGACACAACCAGAACGGATCCGCTCTCTTTGGGGTAGTTGGGGGGGGGGGGTTAATTCCGAAAAATTAGAAAAAATGAGGTGTTTTTAACTTACGAACGGGTGATTGGATCTCCATGAAATTTGATATTTAGAAGGATATCGTGTCTCAAAGATCTTATTTTAAATCCTGACCGGATCTGGTGACATTGGGGGAAGTTTGGGGTGGGGAAACCTAAAATGATGGAAAACGCTTAGATTGGAGGGATTGGGATGAAACTTGGTTGGAAAAATAAGCAGAAGTCTTGCATATGTGATTTAGATAATTGGAACGGATCTGCTCAATTGGGAGGGGGGGGGTGATTCTGAAAAATAAGAAAAAATGACGCATTTTTAACTTACGGAGGAGTGATCAGATCTTCATGAAACTTCATATTTAGAAGGACCTCGTAACTCAGATATCTTATTCTAAATCTCAACCGGATCAAGCGTAATTGGGGGGGGGGGCAGTTGGGGGGACCGGAAATCTTAGAAAATACTTAGAAAAAATAAGCGGTGAGATCAAGATGAAACTGGGTGGGAAGAATAGAATCCTGTCTAAGATACTTGACTGACATAACTGGACCGGATCTGCTCTCTTTGGTGGAATCGGGGGGGGGGGGGGGTAATTTTGAAAATTGAGGTATTTGTAACTTACGAAAGGCTGACCAGATCTTAATGAAATTTGATATTTAGAAGGATCTTGTGCTTTAAAGTTCTAATTTCAAATTCCGACCAGATCCTGTGACATTCGGGGGAGTTGGAGGGGGAAACCGGAATTCTTGGAAAACATGAGAATTGGGGTATTTTTATCTACGAATAGATGATCGGATCGTAATAAAATTTGATTTTTATAAGGAATTCATGTCTCAGAGCTCTTATTTCAAATCCCGACCAGATCTTTTGACATTGGAGGGAGTTGGAGGGGGAAAATCTTGGAAAAACACTTGGAGTGGAGGAATCGGGATGAAGCTTGGTGGATAGAATAAGCAAATGTCCTTGATACGTGATTGACAGAATCGTACTGGATTCGCTTTCTTTGGGGGAGTTGGGGGGAGGGGTTCAGCGATTTGGCGAGTTCGGTGCTTCTGGACGTGCTAGGGCGATGAAAATTGGTAGGCGTGTCAGGGAGCTGCACAATTTGACTTGATAAAGTCGTTTTCCCAGATTCGATCATCTGGGGGGCAAAAGGGAGAGGAAAAATTAGAAAAAATTAGGTATTTATAACTTACGAGTGGGTGATCGGATCTTAATGAATTTTGATATTTAGAAGGACTTTGTGACTCAGATCTCTTATTTTAAATCTTGACCGGCATTAAGCCTCTTATTTTCCTTTTTAAATCAATCTATTGATCCATAGAATTTTGTTAGAGCTCATACCATATGATCTCTTGGCTCTTAGCTCTTCTTGTCTCGTCACAAGTGCCATATGAGCTCTTGGCTCTTGTTATCTAGGTCATATGAAAAATTTTGAATAATTGTTTAGTTTTAATATAGATTGTGTATTAGTAACTTAAATACATGAGAGCCGGAATTAAGGTAGGATAAGCTTGTTTTGGTGTTACTTGGTTGTTCTACATTTGCTTATTTTTTCATAGGCATATATTTTGGGGGTGGTACCTAACACGGGGATACCATGGGGAATTTATGGTAGGGATGCCACTTGCCTGGGTAGAGAATTTAAAGTGCCGAAACCCTATAGGCAAGTGTGTATTCTCCTGATGAGCCCTTGTGTTGGGTTGTTGCCTCTGAATTATTTGTCTTTGCTGTTTTTATTGTCTGGTATACGACGATTTATCCTTATTGACAACACGACTGCCTGTCCATGGATTATTCTTTATGGTTGATTGTGTATGGCTATGCTGTTTGACCTATGTGATTGTATGGATGAGTAGGGTTAGGCCTCATTCAAGTGCTGATCTATATTAATCACTAATGTAGGAAAACAGTCTTCCTTTTCTCCTTCTGTCTTCCTTTTTTCTTTTTTTTTTTGTGTTTGTGCTGTTGCATTGGTGATTTCTCTTTTCATTATATATTTGTGTGTGTGTGTGTTTCTGTGCGTATGTATCTGTTTGTATGTGATGAACATTCATTTTCTTTAGCTGATAAATGTGAATAAATGATATCTCCGTTCTGACTAAATGTTCTGCTTTCAGGGGAATTTACTGGAGACTATCAAAAATTGTCAAACAAATTAATCTTAGAAAAAAGAGGATACTATGTGCATGCTGCAAATTCAACCTGCGTAAAGTCCCTCCTGAAAATGTTCAACCAGCACAGTATTCCAGTGAGGAAAGTGAAAATCGGCAAAATTTTTAAAAAAGACTTGCTGTATGTAAATGTGATGGCTAGAATTGATCCTGCGTTTAGTGTTATACTCGCATTTGACTCCAACGTTGATAAAAGTGCCGAAAAATATGCGGATACACAAAAAATGTAATTGTGAAAAAATTACCTATTCCTTTTGACATGAGGACCGATTACTGCCCAGATGTAGAGCCGTGTTGGCTGTGTGGATCAACGATGCACCTTGGAATGCTATCTTTGAAACAACAGAAGAAGAATATGAAAATGTGCCCTTGCTGGTGGTGTAGTCATATACGATGACCAGAGATTGAACGGTATTTTTTTTTTATACTTTTATTACTCTAAACGTTCGACATGGATGCAAAAACTCAGCCTATAAACTTTTATTTTAATGCACAAATAATTATTTTACTGTAAATTGAAACTAGACCTTTTTCATTAAACCGCGGTCTTATGCTTGTCTAGCTAGAATCCCATGTCTGAACATGTGTCTGGCCAGAAAAGTCTGCAACTACCAGTCACTAGTAAAATTCAATGTTTAGCTTAAACTACAACAAGGGACCTTAATACCCAGGCTAGTACAAAGAGGGAAATATGCTATCAGGTTTTGCGAGTTCATTGTGCTAGAATAGGTTTGAAAATTAATATCAACTAGACTAAGTCACTAAGGTTAGGAATAAGTGAAGACAAAAAGGGTGACGTTGGGTAACAAAAAGATTGATCATTTTTGTTAAAAATAAAAGAAGCACAAAAAAAGATGGACCTGTGCAGCGACATTAACCAAGGATAAATAGAACAGAAAAGGAAGTTATAAAAGGAAAGCCGTAATAAGCACTAAATGAAGCACAGTTTGTTGATCGGTTTAGTGGTCACTGCTTGTCGGAAATTTTTCATAAGTTAAATCTTCTGATTTAGTATAAGAAGAAAGTCGAGTGAGATATTTATTTGATTATTATTCAGAAATTAGAAAAAATAAAAAAATCATTTCCGCCCCCTTTTAACCTGAATAAATAGCTGTTTATTGTAAAAAAAATATAACTCCTATCGAACATATACTTCTGATTTTTAGTTAATGGAGCATGTCAGGTTAGTATTTTTAACCCCTTTTTACGACCCTCTTTCTTTGCTTAGTTCTCTCTCCATTTACTTTGCTTTCCATTGGGCCGAAGCTAAAAGAGTCGCTTATGCTAAAGTGGAGCCAATCAATAATATAGTTAAAAAAACTGCATACTATCAGAGAATTTCAAGTTACATCCAAATAAACTTAAACCTTCGAATGAAATGCAAATTAACAAAGAATAAGCTTGTTTTGAACTTCTAATTTTGTTGCGTGGTATTTCTGCATTGTCAACGGTGCTATTAATTTTTCTTTCCTATACAAGTCATTGTTTCACAATGCCAAGCCCGGATCGACTAGATGCGATTGAATTTTTTTGTGGGGCCCTCTTTATATATTATATTTTTCGGTAAAATTCATATTTGGTACATATATATATATATATATATATATATATATATATATATATATATATATATATATATATATATATATATATATATATATATATATATATATATATATATTGCGTCACTGGGGCTGTTGCCCCAGTGAAGCAACAGGTCGATCACTTCTCTCGTAACATCCTCCACTTTTCTCATTTTCATGTAACCTTTAGCATAGTTGTTGATGCCTCATAATATTTCTTCTAAGAGATTCATTGGATTAGCTCCTCCAATCTTTCCATTTTAAAATAAAAGAAAATATAATGAGGGTTTAAGTAAAAATAGTTGAGAAATAGAGTGTTAAAAATAAGATTAGCCTACAGATTGTTGCAATAATTCTGGCAAAAAGTTATGTAATAAAAGTGGAGTCTCCAAGAAGAGCTCGTTGCCCCTCCCCCTCCTTGCTTAGAAAAAGTGTAACCATAGTACTCTTAACAACCATTGTGTCGATAAAAAATAAAGAAAAAAGTTGATTAAAGGTCTAAAATGCCCCAATGCACCTAAGTAGAGAGAGCCTCATAATATTTCTTCTAAGAGATTCATTGGATTACAACAGATCCCATAATTTAAAAAAATACGCAAAGTGTTCTTTAGAAAAAGTGTAACCATAGTACTCTTAACAACCATTGTGTCGATAAAAAATAAAGAAAAAAGTTGATTAAAGGTCTAAAATGCCCCAATGCACCTAAGTAGAGAGATGCCTCATAATATTTCTTCTAAGAGATTCATTGGATTACAACAGATCCCATAATTTAAAAAAATACGCAAAGTGTTCTTTAGCAGCTTCATCGCGGCCTAAAAAGCACATTTGGCCACATGAATATGGTTCAAAATCCCCTTCAGGGGTGTATGATGCATGTGCCACTAAATTGATTTGTGATAAATTCGGCTGGCTACTTTGAAGTTGAGCACATTACGACTATTGATGGTTTGATCATCGATAACGTTGAATGAAGCTAAAGTAAAACATGAGTTTGAAGGTTCGTATTTCTTTGTGGAATTCTTTAGAGAGCAACTGATGTCCTATAACGGGCCAAACCAATTCATTTGGAAATTGTATAGGTAACAATGCAATATGACCAAGCGGGCAACAACCCTCGGATAAATTATCTTTGTTGGCTACTAACTGAACCTCGCACATCTGACCCATTTTGGCACTTAGTTGGCTACTTTTTCTGTGGAAACATGGGAGGACTCCACAGTGAATACATACAATGTTGAAGGGTCCCAATAAATTGTAACTTACACTTGCGGAGTTTACGGCATGTTTGTTGGTTTTTCCTGGGTTTTGCACCACAGTTTGTTGGCGTCGAAGATTGCGACGGTGTTGTTCTTCTGACGTAATATTTCTTTCTTCTTCAGTTTCATTTTGACTCATTCTGACTCTTGCTGTTGCTCGTCTACTGACAGCATAATTCTTTGTTCTTCACTATCATTTTGACACACCTTCTGATGCCCGCTGTTGCTTGTAATTCTTGTTGCCGCTTATCTTCTAACCACAAGTTTCTTTATTCTCCTTTTTCGTTTTTTCGCTTCACGCTTTTTTTCAGTGTCCGCTCGGATTGGTCTTGTCGCTTTTGATAGCCCAGATTTTAACTGAAGTTTGACCATTTTAACTCTCTCTCTTTCTTTCTTTCTTTCTTTCTCTCTTTTTCTCTTTCTCTCTCTCTTTCTTTCTTTCTTTCTCTCTTTCTCTTTCTCTCTCTCGTCTAGTAGTTTTAGACATTATTTATCTAGCCCAGTAGAATGTGATAGTTTATTTTAAATTACATGCTTAATTTCAAAAGCCAAACAGACAAAGTTTGACCATTTTAACTCTCTCTTTCTCTCTCTCGTCTAGTAGTTTTAGACATTATTTATCTAGCCCAGTAGAATGTGATAGTTTATTTTAAATTACATGCTTAATTTCAAAAGCCAAACAGAGTTATACGGAATAGAAGATAAAATCAAGCTCCTCCAATCTTTCCATTTTAAAATAAAAGAAAATATAATGAGGGTTTAAGTAAAAATAGTTGAGAAATAGAGTGTTAAAAATAAGATTAGCCTACAGATTGTTGCAATAATTCTGGCAAAAAGTTATGTAATAAAAGTGGAGTCTCCAAGAAGAGCTCGTTGCCCCTCCCCCTCCTTGCTTAGAAAAAGTGTAACCATAGTACTCTTAACAACCATTGTGTCGATAAAAAATAAAGAAAAAAGTTGATTAAAGGTCTAAAATGCCCCAATGCACCTAAGTAGAGAGAGGGGGCTAGGCTCTAAGGTTTCATCTACCTCTCCGAATTGTCAACCTTCTTACAGTTCTATCTCCATAATATCGTGTATTTTTCATGTAGTATGCCAGTTTGGTGTATTTACCCACCTCACGCTTTAAGTACATTTTAGTGTAGATGCCTGATCGACACGAGTAAGAAATTTTAAATTCCAATCATACTCCTGTCCATGAAATCTTTTCTCTTTTTTTCTTGTTTTTCTTCAGTATTGGTATATCTAGAAATATCTTTAGTCCATTCATTTTACTACTACTTCTGTTATCAACTCACCGCAGCACCAAGCCGCTGAGGCTAACTCAGCTACGTGCCCTTCATCCCAATCCAATCAAAGCCTCCCTCTTTACACTCCTCCAAGAAGTTCTTATTTCTGCTAAACCTTTCCTTACGACATCCTCCCACCCCAACCGAGGACGACCTGCTTTCCGTTTAGCCCAAGAAGATTGGCCGAAAAGGACGATCTTTGGCAATCTGTCATCCTTCATCCGGAGAACGTGCCCTAGCCATCTCAGCCTTTTTCTCATTTTAGTCATAGAAAGCGGGACTGAACCACACTTTTCATACAGCAAACTGTTTGAGAGACGGTTAGTCTGTCGGGTACCTAAAACAATCTGTAGGCAAATTGTATGGAAAACATATAGCAAATCTTCATCTGTTTCCTGGAGTCCCCATGCTTTAAAGTGATGTTTGACCACTGTCATCACTGTAGCTTACAATAGTCTAATCTTGGTTCGCAGACTTATATTCCTATTCCAAACTTTTTTTCAACTATGAAAAAACACATTGGGCCTTGGCTATTCTACTTTTAACATCTTCACTGCACCCACTGTCTTTACTTACTATCTAGGTTAGAGAAGCTGTCCATTTAGTTGATCTTTTCGTTACCCCTCGTCACCTTTTCATCTTCACTAATTCCTAGCCTTAGTGACTTAGCCTTCTTAACATAAATTTTTAAACCTATTCTAGCACCATCAACTCGTTAAACCTCTAAAAGTTCATTCATTCTGCTCATACATTGCATCTAAGATGCTTAAATCATCGGCATAATCTAAGTCTCGGAAAGTTTTTCTTTCCTATTTTATTCCTTGTTCTACTATGCCCTTTCTGTGTTCCTTAAGGCAAAGTCCATCAAAATGATCCATATAAATAGGAATAGAACATGGCCATGTGTAACTTCTGATTTAATACCAAATCAGCTACTAAACTCATTTCCTACCTTAACTGCAGCAGTTTTATTGTCGTACATAGCACTAATCACTTTAATGTATTTGTCTGAAGACTTTCGCTAAAGCTCTTGTATCAGCTGAATCAAATACTTGTTCATAATCTATAAAACGGATGTGTAAAGGTATTTGATGACTCAGGCACTTTTCAATTATTAATATAAAAGTAAAAAATTGGTCAACATATCCTCTTCTCTTCCTAAAACCGCACTCTTCTTCTCTTAAAACTTTGTCTACAGCATCTCTATGTGTAAAAAGTATCATCATAATAAGTAGTTTTCTACCTATAGAATTCAGGCTAATACTTTTATAGTTATAATTCTTACTCTTGTCACCTTTATTGTGCTGGGTTTTTATGAAGATTTTCCTAAAACCGCTAAGTACTTCCTCTTTTTCAAAAATTGTATTCATAATCTTCAGTAGCTTATTTCTAACCTCATAACTGCCATATGCATGAAACTCATTTATCACACTATCAGCACCTGGGCCTTATTATTTTTAATCTTTTCATTGCTGTCACTAATTCTTTCTCAGAAGATAATTTTTCCTTCGAATCTAAGGTGCCGCAAAGTTTTTCATTTTCCTCTATTTCTTTTCCTGTAACTCTGTCCCAGTTTACCACATTCTCAAAATATTGTAGCCCCGTTCCTCCGTTCCTATTTTAACTGCGACAAGTCTTTCTCTCAATTTAATATCATGCCAGTACAATCTTTTACTATAATGCCTTCTAGCTGTATCTTCCAGATCTCTGTTACATTCATCCGTGGCCTCCACTTTCTTTACATTGCTCTTAATTTCATGTAATCTATTCTCAGAAAAGTCTTGTGCAAGCCCCTTCTCCTCTCTATTAAACATAAAGCATTTTAACTAGTGTATTCCTAGCTGCATTCCTAACTTTCTTCCCTAAGACACCATCAGCAACTTCACAAATCATTTTCCTAAAATTATTCCGTCCATCTCGTACGTTATCAAATTTTAAATTCTCTAGTTTAGTATTCAACTGTTCCTGAAAAGTTTCTCCCAAATTTTCATCCTGGAGTCAACCAACTTTACAGCTTCCTGGAAGGTAGTTATCCTTCCGAAATATCAGCTATAAAGTAACCCTGGAAACTACAAGACGGATCTTGCACCCTGCCGGATCTGGATCCTGCACCCTGCTGCGGTTTTCCTTCTACGGAGGATCCTCCCACGATGGTGTTCTACGTCACCGTGCAGTTCATTCCATTTCTGGGAGAAAGTTTGTTACTCACGGGACTTGTCCACACGCCAGTGGGCCCTGCTGAGTGTATATTCGAGTGGCCTTCTTCCTCCTCTACCTCTATTTACGGCCCCCCAGCGAGGGTGCCCCAGTTTCTTTTATGGATCCCTAGAGACTAAATCCCCTTGGTCCGCACCTCCTATGGAGGTACTCTAAATGTCTGTAAGTTGTTCCTCTATCCGCCACCTGGGGACGCGTTGAGTGGCCTGGGGGAGGCCCCTCCAGTATACTCAGTAAAGTTTACTTTACATCCACGAATTTTTCATTATTGTGTCCAGCCCAAAAGTGGTTGTACTTAATTAAGGATCAACGTGTTCAGTCTATGCAATTTCATCTCCTTTTGAGTGTGCTCATTGTAAAAATTATTTTTGTTAATTTAGTGACACTAAGCCTTCCGAAAGAACCTTAAGAAAATCAAAAAAAAAAGAAGAACGTTATTTAAAAGCTCGGCAGCGTTACAAATCCCCTTAGCTGTTTTTTATTATTATTATTATTTTATTTTTGTTTTACGTGGATATGAACTATAGTGTTAGCTATAAATTCTAGTATAGCAGATAACTCAGTTCAAAAGCATTACCATATTACATAATTTAAGAATGGTAATGATTATTTGTTGTTGCTTTCTTAGCAGAAACTGGCATATGATATTGGACAATCAAATCTCTTGTTTTGAAATCTTAGTAATTCATCCTATTTCTTTTCCACGAGGTAATTTTATTTCGTGAATGCATTAGATGGCGGTGCATTTATTTAGATGAAAATGGACCATATTCTAAGTCATTTTCCCCATGTGGTCAAACTCCGAGTAATAAGTGTAGCCATATGGAGTTTTGATAATAGACCTGTCTTAAAGGAAAAATGTTATTTCTTTTATTTTTCCGTAAAATACAGATTTTTTTTTATTATTATTGTACTATTGAAATGGGAGCAGGGTCTGACGGTAACTAACCCACTGTTGGCTTTAATATTGTCTGAAGTAAATTGTTCGAATTTCCCTTTTCTGCAGTTGCTGTATTGGCTATTATTATTTTAGGCTGAAAGACTGATGGAGGCATTGGATGTATATGACGGTGTTGTGAAAGACTGGATTGAATAAAAAATTCATTGCAAATGTGCTTAAAGGAAGAAAAAGCCTCTCCCTGTTCAGCCTCACGTTCACCCACTGATGCTTGTCTGTGGCACTAAGGAACCTAATAGGTTTTTGTTGGAATCTTTACGGAGAATCAAATCAAGGTGAGGATATTGAGCTCAACCGCGTAGTCGGAAATATATTTCTTCAAGAGAGTTATAATTTGTCACGGTACAAGAGAGTTTTAGTTAAGTCTGCAGACTAGGACTAGAAAATTGAAAGTCAAAGCAATGACAGGGGTCAAGCGTGGCTCTAAATCGTAAGCACTTCGAAAGGCCGAGGACGATATGTTGAATATTTTTCAAGGGAATTGTCAAAGGATAGTCTTTGACTCTCGTTCGAAAAACCGTATTTCAAACAGTAAGCTATACGAAAAAAAAATCGATCCGACTTTTTAGGGGTATAATGAAAGAAAGGTTGGGATGGCTAGACCACGTTTTAAGGATGAGGGATGACATATTTCCAAAGATTGTGCTTCATGGTACCGAACGAGAAGCAGATCGTCCCCAATAGACTGGAAAAAGGTTTTGAGGTAAGGTTCAAAGAAAATTACAAGTTCATAGGAGGAAATAAAGAAAGAAGCATAGAATAGACCGGGGTGGCGGAGGAGGATAATTAGCATAACTAGACACCTAATACTTCTGGCGCCCCATCCCCATATTAACCACTATCTTTTTAGTACAAAATTAAGCATTTTGTGGTACCTTGTTTGAGCCAGAATCTTGTAAGAATTTTCAATCTTTATTAATGGGGACATAAAATGGATATTTGGACCCCCCCCCCCAGACCTTGCTATTTTCTTTTAGTTGCACCTTGTTTGAAGTAGAATCACATAAGAATTCGAAGTATATGATTGGAGGAACAAAAAGGGCCAGTGTACCCTACATTACCATCATTAATTTTTTAGCAGAAAGGTTGGCATGTTTTTTGTTGTTTTTTTTTTGTATTTTTTTATTTTTTCACCTATTTGCTGCAACTTCATCGAGCAAGTACGTTAGGTAAATTGGACTTGAGAATGAGGGATTTCAGAGGTATGCCCTCCTCTTTGAATTTTGCATCAAAGTGCTTTGATCAGACAGTGCTTTAATAGACGGGATAAAATTGTTCTTACCTTAAAATAAATCGATAAATAAATAATAGGTATTATGTTTTGAAGAAAAGTGACGTAGCCTTGCCTTGCCTATGCTGCGTTTATTTCAAGTAACAACGAAGAATACGTTAGTTTTTATGTTTTAGGGCAAAGTAATGCAGCATTAGTTTATTAAACATGTACATGTTAATAAGAACAATATTGATTTTGTGTCGAAAACAGAAAATAAAGTTGGTTTTGAGATGAAACAGCGTATTTTGAAACCTTCTTTAATGAATGTCTATATCTTTTTTCCTCTTTTTAAGAAGAGATCCTTCTTAGGAAGTACCATCCTAAGGGGTTGAGGAGTTGACTGCAAACACCTCACGTTTCCTGTGCAGTGTAATTTTTTTTTATATATATATATATTTGGCTTCATGGGTCATTGTATTTTTTTTCTTTTTTCTTTTTTGGTTCCTTTTCTTAATTCACAGGAACCTCGGTTCGTTTTAAGGTCCACATCTAATATAAGCGATTTACTGCTCGTTCGAAGTTTGGTGCTTGCTCTTTACTCTTCATGGAAAAGCTTTGTTTTTTTTTTAATTTAATAACTGTTGTTCGTGTTCAATTGATGTAATTTGTGTACGTATATATTATTAGCAGTAACGCTGGCTTATAATATTCATTAATAGTAGTTAGCGGTAACTTACGGTAGAAACATCGTAGCAATAGTAGTGGTGCGAGTCCGAACATGTTTTTGTACTTTTGTTAGTAGTTGCCGTGGCAGAAATAGTCCTGGTCTGCTGTAAATGCGTGAACTCCATGGCTAAGGGGATCCTAACGTATGAACAAGTTTTTCGCTGGGGGCCCAAAAATATGTTCAATTTTTTTCGGTCAGCTTTAAACTTGTATCTCCCAGTCCATGGGCCTGAGAAAACCTGGAACAAATTAAAAGTTATAATCCAAAAAATTATTCATCCAAAAATGTGCCCGATGAGAGCCTTTTTTTTAAGAACTTAAAACTTGTTTATCTAAGTCTCTAGGTCAAGGGGTTCCCAATGCAAAAAAAAATATTTACATAAAATTTGAGGGGTGGAAGTCAAAAAATTTTTGGTTCATGACCGAAAGGATTTACTGGACTTTTGATAATCCCAGACTAAAAAATTCGCGACGCCCATAAATTAGTCGAAAGCTCAGTGTCTCCAATAGACTCGAAGATAATATCATGTTTTGACTGGATTTCAATACAGAACAAAATTGAAATTAAATTTGGATATTGTTTGATGACACCCAAAAATAGGTACAGGTCTGTTCGGCTCTGAGCGTCTCGAAATGTACAGGAAGACATGTAGACAGGGCATGGAAGACCTCATTTGAGATGTTTTTTTTTTACGTGGTTGGATCGATTGTTGACGCTTGAAAATTGGCCAAAAATACTTTTTTTTTCTGACTAACTTTTAAACATGGAAGGCATATAGACTGGGCAAACAGGAACATCCAAAAAACAATTATCTGCGATCGGCTGGGAACTTACACGGTCTTTACGCAGGGGCAAGAGAATGAAGCCAAAAGTATAATGAGAAAAAAAAATTACTGTATATTGTCGTAACACCCAAACTAGGTGCAAAACTTTATGTCTCTTACAGGGCATGTTGACTAAGCAAAACGGACCTCGTCAAAGACAATTCATTTTGGGAATAAGTTTGGTCGTATCAATTCCTGATAAATTGATATGAGGAAAAAATATTTTGATTTTTTTTTTATTTCTATCGACTCGTGACGAAAATAAATCTGTTTTTTTTCGATCGGTTTGAAACTTTGAGCATGTATATAAATTCAAGGAAACCTTAATGCACATATAAAATTTACAAAGAAAATTCTATTGTATTGATTTGTGATGTCTGAAATTTTTGTGCAAGACAACAAAACAGAACTTGTTTATATATGGTCGGAAATATGCATTTAGTTAAACTTGCATTTAGAATAAGACAGAATCTGAACAGATTCTTTGAATAAAATAATGGTGAAAACACATCTGGTGTCTACAGGATGGAGATCAATGATTGGACTTTTAATTGAATATTAATATTTTCCCTAAGATTTAAATGGTCATCTAAACATTATGTATCTTATATAGAAAAGATGAAAAACTTAATCAATATTCCTACAATGACCACATAATAAAACTATCAATTTACAATTTTTATTTGTCGAAACTTCAATAATAGAAAAAGAAAATCACCCTGCTAATCAAGGATGCATTTTAGAATAAATAACAGTTATGATTTACAAACTTGTTTTACCATCGTAAAAGAACAATTTTGTGCAATAATTTTCCTTTTGGTTACATTCTATTTAAAAGTGTTGAAAAATGATGGTAGCTCAGTTATAGAGCGTTCGCTTTGCCTGTGGAAGGCCCGGGGCTCGTTCCCCCACAGTACCATCTTTTATTATAACTTTTTGTTCTAGTGAATTGGAGGAAGCGTTACTTGTATTGCCAATGGACTACGTCACGCAGCTTTTAATAGCTTTAGAAAAGTTGTTAGAGGATGAAGTAGAAGTAGAGTTAATTTCAAGAATTTTGTTTTTCCTCCTACGGCTTCACCATGGACCTGTCACTGGGTCGCCCCAGCTATCAGAAGTCATTGAAAAATTGAAGTTTAAAGCGGAAGGGAAAATTAATTTACTTAGGGTAAGTATGTTATTATCTATCAAAAAACGAATTCAGGGGTGGGGTGAAAAATGGATTTTTAAACCTGGTATCCAGACACTTCTGTATTCTGACCCTTTTATTTTTGGTTAGTTCTTTTTTTGGCTATTCGTTATTGTCCAGATTAAAAAAAATAGCTATAGATTAATGATATAGGGTTCCGTTGCAACTGGACCCTCGTGTAACTGAACCTCGCACATCTGACCCAATGTGCAATTGAACCCCCATGTAACTTAACCCACGTGCAGCTCAATCCTCGTGTAATTGAACCCTTATGTAACTCAACCACCGTGCAACTGAACTGTCATGCAAGTGAACCCGGTGCGACTGAACTTTCATTTCAAGAGAAAGTTTCTCTTGAAATGAAAGTTCAACTTGTTTAACTTTCAACTGTTCAACTTGTTTAACTTGTTTCAACTCAAGTTTAACTTGCCTATAATGCTGATTCAGGAACGATAGCTATTATTTAAATTTATCTTGACAGTAAAAGTTTTTTGCGGAGTCGAATATATGGAATTTTTTTAGCTGAGCCAGAAACGCTGATAAGTCTCCCTTTATCTGTTTTACTTCTCTAGTACTAATAGGACACTAGAATATCCTAGAGAGCTCTTTAAGGTTATTTGAGAGCTAATATTTACATTTATGTACTTAATAGTTTTGTCACAACAACACCATTATAAAATGCCTTATGGCACGAAATGCGATTTTATTGTTATGTTTGGAGGATAAAGGCTCGAAACCATAAAAGGTCTGCCACAGAAATCTCCGTGATCGAAGCTCATCAACTGGTGCTTAAAATCCCTCTCTTGAAAACTCCTCTTCCCCGTCAGCTTTGAAAGTGGGAAAAAAAACAAAAAAGTTTTGAAAACTTTTCAAAACTTTTGAAAACCAAGTGAGTTTTAAAAACCAAGTGAAAAAATTTTATTCATATGCAAAGCTGATTTGTTAATGATAGTTATTTTCATTTCAATAATAGAATTAATTAAGAAACAAATTCTTGGGAATTACGAAACAACTCTTGATTGCTATAAAAAACCTGCACGTGTCTTCTTTTTCTTTGTTTTTTTTTTTCTCCAGCACTAGTGGGTCACTTGAACATCGTTGGGGCGCTGAAGTGGGTAACCACCCGTGGTTCTCGGAATTGGTGGTTTATTTCCTCCACCCCATAAAAACGGATGTCATTTTCGGGTTGATCTTATGTGGATCGACCCAAACAATAGGCTTTATGTAACTTCAAAAATCAAACTGTAAGAGGTCAGCGAGCCGGGTATAAAATCAGTGATATCACTTGCTCCTCGACGAATCTTTACTTGAGCTCTAATTGAAAAGCTCATAGCTTACAGTAAAACCAAAACCAAAATATTTTATCGGGTCATGAGATAGGAATAAGCCCATTCCTGAAAGTTTCTTTCAATTTGGAAAAGTTCTGTGGCTGCCCAAATTTGTAATAGAAGTTAGAAACTGTGATCGAAGTGAGAGGCAAATTTTCAGCTTCTTATCAGTGCTAATTCAAACTTGTTCTTATGCCTTGGGTTGCGTTGTATCCAACAGGATTTGATTTAAATAGACATTGAGTTACATAAGGGTCGAGTTAAACGGGGAGGGGATGTGAGTTAAATTGGAGAAGACTTAAACGGGGGTTCAGTTGAGCGAGGGTTCAGCTAAATAGATTGAGTTTGTATGGGTCTCAGTTAAATGGGATTGAAATGCTTATGGATCTAGTCGCACGGGGGTCAAGTTGAATGGGGGTTCACTTGTACGAGGGTTCAGCAAAGTGGAGTTCAGTTAGGCGTGGGTTGAGTTGCACGGGGGTCTATTTAAACTGGGGCTCAGTTAAATGGATTGTAAGGGGTTCAGTTGCACGGGCTTCAGTTAAACGAATGTTCAGTTGCATCCGTGGTTCCCAACGTGAAGCGCAGGCCCAGCCGATGGGGCATGGTAATATTTTGCTGGGACATAGACAGGACGTGCACCTTTTTGCGTCTATACTTTGTAGCCTGAATTTTAAAAAACATAGCATTGCTAATGTGAATGAAGTTACATTCACATGTATTTAAAGAGCAAAAAAGATTCGTGATAGTATTGCAATAGCATCATATAGTGTATAAAAGGTCTTGTATTCAAACAGTATTTTTCCTTAGTGTAAATTATGCCTAGAGGACGACCCGTTAAGAGATACTAAATTATTGTTCTTTTAATGTTCCTTCAACTGAATACACGTAAAATTTTGTACAACAAACTTTAAAAATCACGAGGGGGGCATCGATATTTTAGAAATGTCTATGTGAAGCATGATCCAAAATCGGCTGAGAACAACTGAGATACCTGCACACCCTGATAGAGTAGTACTAGTGCCATTTCGAGGAAAGACACATGACCATAGAGTCGTGGCATTCAGCTGTGGTGATTACCCCTTAAAGCTTCCAAAAATTATAAGAAAATCCTGGCCTGATTAGCATATACTGAGGTAAGGGAGGTAATTTGTGCAATTCGCTAAAAAAAATCCTTCTTTTTTTAATTTTCTTAATATTTGTAATAACCCTCCCTTAGCTACATTTCATTTGAACTAATTTTGTGCGGGAGCAATAAAGTGGTTTTGTCCTATTTTTGTATGCCACAGATTTCAATTATGTATAAGAAAGTGGCAAGGATCTAACCTCTGCAGTTTTATGGAAAGTGTAGGTTTCGGTCCGGATTAATGAGTATGACGTCATATCTATGAAAGATGTGTGTAATTCTTGGCTAAAGGCAAAAAGGGTGTTTTGTTTGTCTTTGAGCTTGAGCCTACAATTTGTGAGCTGAAATGGAGTTTTACAGTGTATATCAGAGAGGACGATCTAAAGTTATCTGAAGTTATTGCGCCGAGTCTTTGTTTGTTGAACCATTATTTCTGCTTTTGAGTAGAAAACTCCATCCTTGTGCCTAGCCTCCGTATAACAAGTTCTTCAACGTAACATTTCGGTTACATTTGACTCACTTTATTGTAAGTAAATCATGCGTCAAATTTGGAACGGGATCGTCTTTCCATATTAAGAATTTCAAAAGTTTCATCTTGAAAGAGTGTAATTTCTAATGCAAGGTGGCTTAAATAATAAGTTTTTCTAAAGAAAAACTCTGTTGCTTTTCCCAAAAGTGGGATTAATTCTCTTTTTGAAACTTTTCAGAGAGTAAATTTGCTTATAAACTTTTTAGTTAACCATTTCAATCGCATTTGAAGGCTAGGCTATTCCTATATTGCTCAGCTTCTCTGGGTAAATTAATGAAATTACTGAAGTGTGCTTATTAAAAAAAAAGTCAGAAGATACGAAACTCCACCTCTGATCTTGTTTTCATGTTTTTTTTTACTGATTGTGTTATAAAAAATGGACTTACACCCCTGACGGTTAGGCTGACTTGTTAGCATTGGATTGATATAAGATAAGACATTCATTTCAAAACATTCTATCAAAAGCCCCGAAGGGCCAAATTCCCATTTCTATATAATAATAATAAAAATATATAAGCAAAGGAATGGTAAAAAAAAGCACAACAACAATGAAAACTTGCAAGCAATGCCAAAACAACAATATCAGAATCACGACCATTCCTTAGTCACAAATATTAAACTGCAAAATGTCAGCAAGTTAAAAAGGTAAAAATTGATAAAATTAAAAACAGAATAAAATAAAATATACATTAAAAAGGTTTAAAAGAGTATACGAAAAGGGGGAGAGAACAAAACAAGCAAAGGAACATAAAACTTGGGTATCACCAGTAACAAATAATAAAAAAGTAAAACTAGCGGTTTGTTTTATCAGTAGCCTAATGAAGGGGACAAAGGTTTTTCATATCTGGAGGTAAAGCAACGAATGGGGACAAGATAGGGACGGGTTCAGAAACAGTCCTTGGCACGCAGTGTATGGATAAGGAATGGATAAGATATATATATGATAAGTCTTGGAGAAAATGTTTTAAATGCGAGGGTTTATTATTGCTTTTTCTTAAACGGTGGCACAACGTAGCTCTCCTGTGCTCAAGTGTTTTCAACCTGGCCTTTTTTTTTTAGAAGGAGTGGGTATGGTACCTATGCTTCTTTGAAAATTATCCCCAGAGCTCTTTTTTTTATTGATTTTTTTTCTGATTCTTCACGGGAGATGCCAGGATGCCAAACTGGACAAGCGTATTCATGATGTGGGCGGGCAAAAGAAGTATAAATCCATAAAGAATGGTTGGGGGGCGCTAAATTTAGTTAAGAGCATAAAAAGGGAAATAGGCACATTAGCTCTATGGACAATATCTTTAACGTGAATATCCCACCTTATAATAGAAGAAATTGTGACCCCAAGTAATTTAAACAAGGATACAGAAATATCTGGAGGTATAGAGCAGAGGATATGGGGTGAGTTCTTAAATAAAAAAATTGATATTATCATAGACTTATTGGGATTTACTCTCATGTATAGGGCTGCTTTTTAGATTTCTGTAATAGGTTTCAACAACCGTTTGGTTATCAACAAATTTACATTTGTCAGGAAATTCCTTAGCGAGGCTATTAATCATAACTGAAAAAAGGAAGGGGCCTAGGAAAGTACCTTGGGGTATTCCATTATGGACAGGGAGGGGACTGAAAGAATGATTTTGATGCTTGATAAGAAAGAGGCAGCCAATTTCACAAGGAAAGAATTAATATTGAATTCAGTGACAAGTTTATCGACTAATATATTGTGGTTAACAAGGTCAGATGGTTTTTGAAGGTTTTTGGCCTTTTGATATCCAAAGGCCAAACACTGGTTTTTTCCGAGTTTTACAATTCTTCTTTTGATCTCAGACAGGGAAATAGAAGAAAAAAAAGATGAGAGATAATCTGTTGGTAATCGATAAGACAATGCGGGAAGGCTTATGACGATGGAAGCGAAGAAGCTGTTAAGATTATTAGCAGTAAGTTCAGGCGATTCAATAGGTTGAAATTAAGCTTGTCTAGACTCCTACCACACTACTTTTTTTTTTTTACCTCGGAATACTAATTTTTTGGTTTATTAGTAAACAATTCTTTGACCTAATTTTTGTACTAGGATCGAGCAGATGTACATATTTCCCTTTTAATTATTTTTCTCAGTTTATTAGCGCTTTTATGTCTGAAGATTATTGACGTAACCAACCAGAAAAGACCAGCAGTTGGATACTTAGCGACAACAAAATTAGCGCTGGTTTACAATTGCTGGATAAATTTACGTTTTGTATTCAATAATCTTGTTTGGCGAGTAATAGAAGACAGCTATTGCAGTAATATTATAGGGATGGCGAAGTACTGTAGGCCTGATACTTATCCAAAGGATTTCATCATATTCAAATAAACTAGGGACACGAATAATTTTTGGGTAAAGGTTGCTCTTAGTAAAGAGAGACACCTCCTCCTTTTCCCAAGTGGTTGATCTGAAGGACGGAGTTTGATAAATTCTGAATAATTTGACAAACGAAGAGACCTTTGATCGAATGAAGAGACCCTGGTGGAGGGACTGTACTTCTGTAACAGCTATATATATATATATATATATATATATATATATATATATATATATATATATATATATATTTTAATTCTGATAGCACTTTGAGTTCAGTAAGCTTGTCAAAATTAATACTTTCGACACTACTGATTAAGAGCTTTGGAAAATCAAAGTAATTTGGGAAATATGATATACCTGACGGGTTTTCGCATTATTTTCTGCCTTCTTCTTTTGGTTATCCATTTTACGACATGGTAAAGTCCCGTTTTTCATAAGGTATTTTTTTTGCCTGGTTTTAGTTACAATAGGTGAAGATTTGTGAAGCTATTAGTTTAGTAGTAATCTTATTTAAATCTTAGTTCCAGTGACTTATGTTAAATCATGGAAATATATTTTTAGGATACCATTGGATTTAACATGGCTGCCTTGGAATTTTTGCAAAGAGAAATTGAAGAAAAAGAGGCTACTCAGTTATTCCTTGATGCCACATTGAAAGCTCGAGATAAAAGGAAAAAGAAAAATAGGAAAGATTTGGCGATCAAAAGAGCAGTTCTATCTTTGTAAAATTTGAATAAATTTGTTAACTTTCTATTTATGAGTAATATTATTGCAACGTGATGGTATTAGTAGCTATGCATTTGGATTTATGAAGTATGTACTTTGATTCATGAGTAATAGCTTGACATAGTCATTTCATCCATTGTCTTAAGAATGTACGTGTGCTAATGATAAGCTGGTTGTTTGTTTATTATTTTTTTAAAGAAAAAATAGCGTTTTCTTGGCACATATTTATATTTCAGAAGTTATCTTTAAGAACGTAAAATTAGATTGGCTAAGTTCAGAAATCTTCCGCTGAAATTTACCAAAAATTAACGCGGTGTTGAAGGTTCAAACTTAAAAATTAAAATCTCCACAAAAGTGAAATTTACCAAGAATTAACGCGGTGTTGAAGGTTCAAACTTAAAAATTAAAATATCCACAAAAGTGAAATTTACCAAAAATTAACGCGGTGTTGAAGGTTCAAACTTAAAAATTAAAATCTCAGTAAAAGAAACACTAAAAATGGCATTAATCCGAAAACTTCCAGTTCGAAAACTTGCATAGCACACGCTCATATTAATGAAGCATGTATATTTTTTGCTTCAAAATGCTAAACATGTCCAGGCCCTAGGACATTCGCCCCTCTTCTTTCTACCATAGTAAGGCGTCACTGAAAGCAAACGTCACTAAATATAATGAGTAAATGCTGCTTTCTAAGAACTGTATATATCAAACTTAAACTAAAAAAGAAAAAACGAGCATAAAATGTGGACAAAACACAAAAAAAAGCAAACTTTGAATAAAAAAAAAAATTCGAAAATTTTGTCTTAACATCCAAAAGCCTTTATCAATGGTAAAAAGAAAGAATCAAAGAAACTAGCCTAAACAAAACATGATAAAACAAAGATAACAAAATAAACGTTTTAAGAAAAACATCTTGGTGTTGTGCTTTGGGACGTGTTTTTTTGGGATTATTATTTAAATGGGAGATCTCTTTTCGTCTTTTCCTTCTATCATTTCTGGTGTTTATTTGTTGTTTTTTAGGCTGGTTTCTTTTATTTCACAATTTTTTAGCGCTGATAAAGCCTTCTGGATGTGTAGTCAAAATATTGGATTTTTATTATTTATTGTTTGCTTTTTATGTTTTTGTCCGCTTTGTCGTTTAAAATATTGCACCCGTTTCTTTCTGTTTAAGTTTGAAAATAGAAAGGCAGTGTGGTTTGAGAAATTATTCAGTGTAAATACGAAATAAACATTTCAATTTTTGAAAAGTCCTCGGCTGATCCCTCACCCTTTCTCTCGCCTCTTGGCTTGGGTGTAGTCTACTTTGCTGCAGTTTTCGCTTAATTTTTTACAAATTTTCTCGCAAAAAAAAAGAAGAATAAATGTCTTCGAATTATTGGCCTATACTTGTACCATTGTCATACGCTGATAAATTGTTTTCAATGAGAACCTCTTTTGCTGTCTGATTTCGCATTAAAAAAATATATCTACTCATTTTAGGACAGGAATCTGGCTCTGAAAAGCAGCAATCCATGATACTTCATTTAAAGAAAAGCAGGAGAAATTCTCATAATTGCGCATTTTTCAGTACAGAACTTACCGCCTATTCACCTGTAAATCTACAGGTACCGCCTATAAATCTACATAGTTTAGAAGGGGAACAATTCAATAATATGATCCTTTTTTTTATTTATCCATTGTTTTTTTTCTTTTTCTTTTTTTTGTCCCGTTCCTTTAGCCTGCAAATTTTAAATTATAATTGTCAATTATTGTATTTTCAATGCATGGGGCTGTAGCTCAGTGGTAGAGCGTTCGCTTTGCATGTGAAAGGCCCGGGGTTCGATCCCCCGCAGCTCCACTTTTTGAATTTTTATTCCTAATGAATTGAAGGAAAAGTTACATACATTGCCAATGGAATATGTCGCACAGCTTTTAATAGCTTTAGAAAAGTTGTTATAGGATAAAGTAGAAGTAGAGGGAATTTTAAGAGTTCTGTTTTTCCTCCTACGGCTTCATCATGCAACTGCTACTGGGTCTCCCCAGCTGTCAGAAGTCATTGACAAATTGCAGTTTAAAACCGAAGAAAAAATTAATTTACTAAGGGTAAGTACATTATAATTTATAAAAAAAAAATTCAGGGGTGGAGTAGAAGATGGATTTTTGATTTTCTAGATTCTTCTGCGTGTCAACTTTAAGTTCTTTACGTCAGGGGATATTTTGTGATGAATTCACAATATCGCTGTAGGTGTTTGATAGAGTAATACTAGTGCCATTTCGATGAAAGCGACATGACCATAGACTATGGGGGTACGGTAGCAAAGATTCAAAATTGTTTTATAGCATCCTATGCTCTCTTCTAAGAAAATCCTGACGTGATAGGTACATACTCTTTTCCAAAATTTCAGTATTTTATCAGTGGAGCACAATACTTTTTTTGTGTAATTTGCGCTTTTTCTTCCATTTTTGTTTTCTCAACATTTTTAATAAGCCTCTGTTAGCCATATTTCATCTGAATTAATCTTGTGTGGGAGCAATTTTTGGGTTTTGTCCTTTTTTATGCTACAGATTTCAATTACGTATGAGAAAGTGGTAAGGATCTAACCTCTGTTAAAGTTTCGGCCCGATTTAAACAAGCTTGAAATCATATTTATGAAAGCTGTGCATAATTCTTGGCTGGCGGCAAAAAAAGTGTTTTTGTTTGTCTTTGAGCTAGAGCCTACAATGTGTGAGCTGAGATGGAGTTTCGCAGTTTATCAATCAAATCACAGAGATGGGGTAGAATTTACAAAACAAATTATAAATAAACCAATAATACGCTAAATCGCCGTTCAAAATTCCTAGTTTGAAATACAGCATAACACGCGTTCGTATTGATGAAATGGGGATAATTTTTGCTTGAAAAACGCTAGACATGTCCAGGCCCTCGGGGCCATTTGCCTCTCGTCTTTCTACCATGGTAAGGTGCCACCGAACGCACAACGTCACTATATATAATGAATAAATACTGCTTTCCAAGAAGTGTGTATATCGAATTGTATTTTAATCTTTGAAGCCCTCGGCTTATCTCCCCTCATCTCGTGTCTTGGCCTGGGTACAGTTTGCTTTTGTGCAATTTTCGCTTAAATTTATGCAAATTGTCTTTGAAAATAAAGCATTCTTGAAATGTTTTGCTTGTACGTAAAGCAGTATCACATGCTGAGAAATTATTTTCAGTTAGAACCTCTTGGGGTTTCAGAGCTTACAAGTAAAAAAACAATGTCGTTGCTCATCTTGCGACAGGAATTTGGTTTTGGCAAGCTATAGTCCATGATATTTCATTTAAAGAAAAACAGGAGAAGTTCTTACAGATGCTCATTTTTTAGTACAGAAACTATCACTTATTTTCCTTTGTATCAGTCCGTACAAGTAATGTTGTTATATTCAAACTACTCTCTCTAATAGATTTACTAGACAGTAAACTCGTCTCCGTTGTTTCTTGTGGTAAAAAAAAGATGCTGGAATTTACTTTGTCCTACAAAAACAAAAGTGTGTCTAGTATTGCCTGAGTATTCCTGAACTCGCTTTTTGCGGGTCTAGTTCCTATTTTCACTTTTTTTTTTCTCACCACATAAAGAATAACTACTTTTTCCTGAGTAGAATACTTTGTCTTGCTGAAGGGAACTTAGAAATGAGACCGTTTTCTACCAAGGCTCACTGATTTTGCTTCATAGAGTTTACAAGGTTACGCAAATATTCGTCATTAAAACGACTACAGCAGTCTTGTTCCTGTGTCTCAGATAAGTAGACCTCCACCGAGACGCTTCGTCATATTGAACTGTTCAGCGAGCTGACGAGTATGAGCAAGCTGATCAACCGTGAACGAGAATATCTTAAGAATCAGACCGTAATATAAGGTTGAACAAATAACGCAACAAGTTTTTGTAGATTTGGAAGAGAGCCAGGCCGAAAATTAAAAGCCTAGGAATAGGCTCGTTGAAGGGTAGGAAAATTTTGAAGGGCATTCCAAATATTGTTGATAATTTTTCTACATTGATGTCTAGAAGCAAATTTGACAGCTATATATTTTCAAGAAAATGTCCAAATATCAGGATTTTAAATACTGAATACAGAAGGTCTGAGCATTGTTTTACCTATGTTTGTGCTGTTAAAACACTGCCTCTTTGTAGTTTAGAAGGACAAGGTCGATTGGGTATTCATCAATGAGGATGCCAGGTTTTTACTATTTAGTAACCTATTCAAGAGGACCGACTGAAAATATCTGCAAAGTCTGTTTTAAAATTTGCTATTTAAGTAACTTGGAACTTATGCCCCTGGGGCAACACCACACATCAAGTCGCTGTCGGAGGTTAGTATTTCAAGCTTTTAAACTGCTGCATTTAAAATAGCGCCTTTCGCAATTCGATACTCGATGAGACGACAAAGCAAACTGCCTCACTTGGGTGGCTGTTTAGCAACCGTTCCATCGCATATAAATAGTATTCGTTCTTATGATTTGTGAACAAACGAGGCTTCTCTTAATTGTTACAATCATGCATCCCGCTGGAGAAACCTGAAAAAGGGAGACCCAATTTTTTTTTTTCCATTGCCACAAATTTTCAAAATACTCTAAATAATCTATGATTACCGCTACTACTGCTTATAGCACGAAGCGACCACAGGCCAACACAGCTGTACTTGCTCCTGCTCCACCCTAATTTATTCAAACCTTCACTATTTATCTCCTCTCAAGTAGTTTCTCTTAATGCCATTCTTGTAACCTCTTCCTACCCCACTATGGAACGATCTGCTTACTGTTAACCTTCCTTTCATTGGGGATGAAACCATACTTTTGTTTAACTTACTGTTCGATATACGGTCAGTCAAACAACTACCTAAGGCCATCATTATACAATTCTTTTGGAAAGCATTTCACAAATATTTTTAATCCTTTCAAAGTTTTCACCTTTCAAACCTGTATTTGATCACTCTCATGACCGTGGCTTACAATGTGACCGTGGTTAAATATATACAAATATCATCTGAGTCGTCTCTTTCAGTCGATTTTTGACGTAAATGAATGTTAAATTTGGGTCCAGAATGCAATTTTGACTATAGACGTAAGTTTGAAATTACTCCCCCCCCCCCTCATACGCAAATATATAAGCTGAATTGGTATGTTTAGTGGTAGGAGTAAAGCTAATTTCAGACGTAAATGAATTTTAAATTTGGATTAAATATGCAAATATGACTATAGAGGTAAGATTATGGCTTATATCCTAGCTACCTGAATAGTCCATTAATATAAACATTATCAGTAATATCAGTAATACCTACATTTTTATTTTTTTTTTTTCATCCCTACTTGTACAAGATATAGAAGTTTCTGTATTATTTAATTATTAGCCTTATTCCCGCCCTGTGCACTGTTTGTGGATAAATAAAGTCTATATCACCTTATGTTATGTTTTCTAACCATGGGAGATGATTTTCCGAAATTCCTTACAAAACTAATTCAAAACGCCGGCATCTCTGAACCAAAATGTCAATTCTATAGTTGTTTTTCAACGTTGTGACCTTCCAAGGTACAATTTTTATAAATAAATGAAATTGTAACGGCTTCAAGAAAACCAATGGGGCCCACAAGTGGAGGTCAGGGACTAATGCATCTTTTCAGGTGTACACAGAGCGCATAAGCTAGCATGCAGCTGAACAGAAAGTAACATCAGTTTAATGAAAGTTATGTGCAAACCTGGCCCCATTTTGGTTAGTATTAGGTTTTTTGCACTTGCTAATGTGCTCCTTCCGACGGAGTCGAGGTACTACACAAGTAATTTCAAACCTATTACCTCCAATCCATTATATATTCATGGCCGAAAATAATATACTACAAAGGGGAGGTAGCCCATGATCAATAATATAGCTAGAAAGGAGTTATCCTATCTGAACAGCCCACCAAACAAATAAAATCAGAAGGATTATCCACAGTTCAAAATATGGTGTAATGCCGGGTCGTTCACTAGGCTGTAATTTCCTCGAGGTACGTCACGTCACACGTCAAGGTCACCACCCTTGCACCTCGGTTCTGGGTCTGCTTTCTCGGTTCTGATTGGGAAAACACTTGAAAGGTCTACCTGAATGCACTATGAGGCCAAACAAGCAAAATAGGAACAAAGGAAAGAGCTTATATAAGAACAAAATCCTTCCATTATATCGAAACGGCTTTATCATTTTGTACCCAACTTATTCTCATCAGATGGTTTATTAGGGCCAGCTAACATCAGGGAGTAGTCTATGACTGATCAAGTGAAATTATCACAAAAATGCGAGGAAATTTTGTAAGTTCTTTTAAAAACTCACGTAAACCAATGTGACTGGGGTTCTTAACAGCTAGTCAGGCTTTTTTTTTTAGTGGTTTGTATTTAATAAGTAGGGTTATCATAACTGTTTATATGGAATCTGTGACTGATTATTAATTGACGAAATTTTTTCGAGGAAACTATCAAAATCAATTTTTTACGTTAATTGGCTCGTAATTTACTGCTGCGGAATAGCAAGGTGAAACAACTGTTCCAATATTTGTCTTTGACTCTGTCATCATTATTCTGTGGTCGTTAATAATAATCATTATTTTAGATTTATTAAAATAAGTATAAATATTAAAAATGATTCCAAAAATCTTTAATTGGTGGTTTTTTCAAAAATAAAATTATTATTTTTTTAATTTTGTTTCATAAATAATTCTTAAGTTTGTTTTCTCTCTTTCATCACTTTTGCAGCAGCGTCAGCGGATAAAACTTCTGAAAGAATCAAGGTAATGATTTTGTATATATCAATCCTAATCGTGGTTATAGTCTTTGTTTTCGTCTCCTATTAAAGTCTTAATAAATTAAACTCGATTTATCTTTCGAAATATTTTCTCGTCATTCATCATCACACTTAGTTAAATGTCGAGTTTGAACTTCTCCAAAATTTCAACTAGTTTAGAAGCATACTAGATGCTTAAGCCTAGGCTTTTCACCATTGTATTTGGAGTTGACAAATATCTTCAGGGTTGGTCTAACGCTAAAAGAGAATGTGGCAGGCTTAATAATAAAAGAGAATGTGGCAGGCTTTCAGGAATGAAACTAGGGCATATAATTCCCGTTAACTTGAGGGTGTTAACAAGTTCTATGCTTGTGTATCTTCTGTCCTCGTTTCTAGGGCTTAGAAGATGTTCTTAACGACAGGTGTCTTAACTTGGGCCTACTTATATTGGATAAAATTTTATTTAGGGGCTTTTTGATTTTAGGGGGAAGTAGCCTAGTTGAGTTTGGGGTAAAATTCTAGTTAATTGACCTCTTGCTATCTAAGAAAGCGTTTAGTTTAGGAAAATGAAACTTCCAGGGATGGGTCTACAGACTTAAGTATGTCCTGGGAAGGTGCATAGCCAAAAGTCAATGGATTAGAATTCTACCAATTAATTTCCTAAATTTTGAAAAAAAAAACATTGATATGGCTCAAAATTCTACTCAAGTAACAGGAATTGCATTTTCAGAACTAAAGGCAGAGAAAAAGCAACTAGTAACTGCAAATTAAGGTAAAATGTTGTTTTGTCAAAATTTCAATAAGTATAGATCTGTCATGTAGGCAAATTTCAGGGCCCTCTAGAGGGAGAATGAGTAGTTAGAAACTTTAAAATACCTTCTGGGACATACTTTAGCCTGTAGACCCATCCCTGAAAGTTTCATTTTCCTAACCTAAACCCTTTCCAAGATTGTAAGAAGTCAATTAATTAGAATTTTACTGAGTTTGGTAATTAAAATTTTCAGGACTGATTCCAAGGTCTAAACACAACCTTGTAAGATGATACCAAGCTATTATGTCTGCCCTTCTCTTACTCCTAGGTTGTAGTCAAGGTAATTGATTACATAACAGGTCTGTGTCTATTCAGGCTGCATTCTGATGAAAGATCACAAGCTATCTTAATTATGAGTTTTGATCTTGACAATTTGCTCTAGGTTTTGAAAATTAAATTTTTCTTTATTCTAAGAATTCCAAGCCAGATCAAGGTCTTTATCCCAGTTAAACTAATAAATATGCTGCTCTATAAACCTTACAGGTCTAAATTTGGGTTCAGTAAAGATATGAGGCTCAAAGCACTTTAGGTAAAACTAGTCAAGCTAGCCTACTTTTCACTATCTTGGCAAGGGGTTAGGGTTGGAAGATGAAACTTACAGCAATGATTCAAGGGTAAATAATATACTCCAGGATTGTGTTGCCAAGCTACTAGCCTACTAACCCTCTTTTGATTTCTAAGTCTTAGAATCTTACCCATTGGACCAGTCACCTATCATAGAATTTTGACAAGACTTCTGTTATACCTTTGTTCAGTTTTCAGTTTCTTTTTCTTGGGACACCATGCTTTGACAAATGGAAAAATAACAGTAAAATTCTAGTTAATTGTTTTCTTGCTATCTCAGAAAGGGTGGGTTTGTAAAATGAAACTTTCAGGGATGAATCTACAGACTAAAGTATGTCCTTGGGAGGTATTTTGAAGCAACTACCTCCACTCCTCTCTCCAGAGGGCCCTGACCTATGATGACCTTTAAAATATGTGTGTTATTACAGTGAAACCTTGCAAAATAGATCTGCTTAATTGAAGTACAACAAAATTGTTTTCTGCTTCATAACTTTGCTCAATTCCATTTTATAAGGTTTTAAAGATGTGCAAATACATTTCCTAAATTTTGAAAAAAAAACATAGATATGACTCAAAATTCTACTCAAATGCCAGGAACTGCATTTTCAGAACAAAAGGCAGAGAAAAAGCAACTAGTAACTGGAAATTAAGGGAAAATGTTTGTCAAAATTTTCAACAGGTATAAACCTGTCATGTAGGCAAATTTCAGGGCCCTCTAGAGGGAGAAGGAGTGGAGGTGGGTACTTAAAATACCTTCTTGGGAAATACTTTAGTCTGTAGATTCATCCCTGAAAGTTTTCAGTTTTCCATATTATAGCACTCAGTAATGCTAATTCTAGCAGTGCAGCCATTTCTGGTTGATCCTCCTCCTCCATGGGGCAAACTAAAAATGCTTTAAGTAGGCAGGGTTTTGAAGCTGAGGAAAAAGTTTAGGTTGCACAATATGAATGAAATTATATTTTAAATACTAATTACAGTTTTCACTGGTAATTTCTGTATAGTAGGAAGTTGAATGATAATTAAAAAACTTATGTATCCATTAATGCTAATATCCACTTTCACTTTTGAGCTTAAACTAGCCACTGAATCAGAGGGATTAGTTTAATATTATGTTCTTTTGAGTTGAAGAAATGTTTTCCATTGGAATGGAGATTATTTCAGTTTTTCAGTTAAAGATTGAATTTGTTTTAAAAGGTTCTTTGGCTGTGTAAAGGCCTTGGTGTAACAAATTTGGTTGAATAGTGATGCTTGTGAGTGAACATTACCTATAGAGCAAAGCAAATTAGTCCATGATCCCTGCAGGCAATGGGGTGAGGTCTGTATTCTTATTGGTTGAATTGTTGGTTCATATATATGATCTACTTTTTGTTTGCTCTTTCAGGCTTCAAGCCAAATAATTATTCAATAAATATAGATCCTGCTGCCTGTAGGGCTCATGGACTAGTTTGCTTTGCTCTATAGGTAATGTTCACTTGTGAGAATCACTATTCAACAAAATTTTTCAACCAATTTTCAGTCCATAAGCTATTCTTGCTATCTTTTCTTTAGTTCAGGAAGACTTGCAATTTTGTTGGTCTCCTTTAAACATTTGCAGTCAACATTTGGGAAAAAGGATTAACCTACCTGGTAGACATGAATACTTGCAAGTTTTTGCTGCTTTTAAGTTTGAAATATAAAGATTTGAAAGAAAGGCTATCCTTAGCCACTTCCATTGGAAGTTCCTTTGGTCAGACATTTCTGGATTTGTGTATTAAATTTTGCGTGACTTTATTTGCATGGTATAAAACACTTTATTTATATAAATACAAACCAAAAACGGATCATCACAGGATCACTGCCATTTCATAGGCTTCTTCTGAGACACTTCATGCAAATGCTGCAACTTGGAGAAATTCTTCTTAGGGTTTTCTAGTCCAAACTTATCAAGTGCAGTGACTGGTTATACTGTTGACAGTTTGAGTCTGGAACATAACTGTCTTCAGTGGATACCAATTTTCCAGCTAGTTAAAAAAGGAAATTCTTTCTGGAAATTCTTACTTGTCAACTAGTTAGAAAAGGAGTAGTTTTCTGGGGCACTTTTTTTTTGTCAACTAGTTGACAGATTTGATTATTTATGCAGGGATAGACCAAATTATTCAACTAGATGGTAAAAACATTATTTGTAAGGAGATTGGATAGAGGAGATTTTATATAAGCTTACATGCTATTTTTTTTCCATTTGTCAATGGGTGGATATTTCTTTATCTCTGGTTTTAATTTTGAAAGTACAATTCCTGCTATTTGTGAAGAATTTCAAGCTGTATCAGTTTTTTTTCAAAAATATTTTTGTATATCTTTGAAACCTCATAAATTTGTATTGAGCAAAGTTGTGAAGCTGTAAATACTTGTCTTGTACTTTATTTAAGCAGGATATTAATTTTGCATGGTTTAACTTTCAAAATACAAAGATCTTTGAAGGTCATAAAAGGTCAGTTTCCTCTAGAGAGAGAATTAGTGGATGTAGCTTATTCAAAATACTTTCCTGGGACATGGTTTAGTTTGTAGATTCATCCCTCAAAGTTAGTTGGTAAAATTCTAGTTTAGCTACTTTTTGCTGTCTTGGAAAGGGGTTAGGCTAGGAGAACAAAATTTTCAGAAATGAATCCACATAGGCCTAATAGCTTGGGAAATAGGTTTCCAATAAAATACAAGTTAATCATAAAGTTATGCTTCCTTCTGGTGTCATGATTCATGAAGTGACATCGTTGACTTAAAAAAAGAGAAAAAAAAACAATCAAATTTATATACAGTGCCTTTAATGGATAAACAATATTATATCAAGCTTGTGTCAACTTCTGAAAATTTTATTGTCATAAATAATGTACATTTTCCCTGAGCTCATGAATAGTGTTCTGTAGAGGGAAGGTTTGATATTATTTTTAGGAAACACCTCCCTGGGCCCTAGTTCATGCTGTATATCCATTTTTCAAGTATTATTAACTTAGCCTTAATTGTCTGAGAAATTAAAAAACTGTTGTGCTGGAACTTTACCTGCTACTACTAACAACTCACTGCAGCACCGGGTGACCTGAGGTCAACAGCTATGCATGCTCCTCCATCCTGATCTATTAATAGGTTCTTGCTTTATGTGCTACCAAGAAGTTCCAATTTTTCTTAAATTCTTCCTTTTTACCTTACCTTACCTTAAATCGCATTTGCCAGCAAGATAAGGTGGTAGATCTTCCTGTAGTTCTTGCTGGTGGTGAGTGATGTAATTATGTTGGCTTAGCTTCCCAGTCCAGCCTCCACTCAGCCCTCTCCCAGTCCCTGTTGACTCCAGCCTTGCAGGAGGGGGAGTCTCAGCTTGGATGGTAGACTTGGATAGGCTGTTCCAGAGGGGGACCACCTGAATGGAAAAGAAGCCACATTGTTCCCTTCTCTAACATCCAGGCAGGTGAAGCTTCGGACTGTGACCTCTTGAATTGTTAGCCAGGGAGGGGGTGAAGATCTGCATCAGGTGACCAGTTTTAAAAATTTTGCATGCCACAATCAAATCTCCTCTATATCTTCAATATGTGAGGGTTGGAAGTCTCAGAGTCCTTAGGCGATTCTGGTAAGGGGCATTATTTAAGCCAAGGACCAGTTTGGTTGCTCTCCTTTGGACACTTTTAAGGGCTGTTGTGTCCATTTTATTTTTGGGAAAGGCCAAACTCAAGGTGGGGACAGACAAGGGATTTATAAAGTTTTGTAACCACACATGACTTTTCTGGTTACAAAAGAGCACTTAATGAATCCAAGAGCTTGATTAGCTTTTGCAACCTGAGCCCGAGTGCAGCTGTGGAATTTTAAATCCTTGTCCACAATTACGCCTAAGTCTCTCCTTGGCAACTGCTTCCAACTGATCACACCCTATATGGTAGGGATGGTAAGGGTTGTTGTGCCCTAAGTGCAGTACTTGCATTTAGTTGCATTGAATTGTAGGGCCCAAGTTGATGACCAGGAGGATAGCCTGTCGAGGTCCAGCTGAATGCAGGCTCTTTCTTCTTCAGTTTCAGCAAACCCAATGAGCTTACAGTTGTCAGCATATAATGTTAAAAGGTTGCATAGATAGGTTGTATAGTCGTACAACCATTATCAGTGTAGATCATGACACGTTGAGATCTTCCAGTTAGGAATGCTCCAATCCAATCAATCACATCCTCATGCACCTGGTAAGCTTTAAGCTTCAGCATCAGGTATGAGTATTCAACTTTGTCAAAGGCTTTGGCTTGGTCGAGTAAGATATGACCTCCCTCTCAATTTTGGGACAACTTGCATTTCATTTTGGCCTTGGTGGTAGGTAAAAAAGGATCATCTTTTATCTGTTGTTGAATATGTCCTAGCCATGTTGGACTTTCTTCTGATTTCAGTCCTAGAAAGTAATATTGAACAATTTTTTTTTTCTGTTCACTGTTTGGAGTAAAATTAGTCAGACAGGTTTTCAAAACAATGAATAGACAATTTCTTTCGAAAATATCTAATCAATCCTGTCCTATGGAGTGCCCATGTGTCAGAACCATAATTTACCACTCGAGCTTTCAATTTTACTAATATTGGTTTGCAGACTTTTCTTTCTACCTTTCATTTTTTTTCTACTGTGAAAAAATAACCTGGGTCTTTGCTGTTCTACTTTTAACATCTCTACTGCATCTACTATCTCTACTAATAACACTACAAAATGGAATTTTGCTTTTTTGCCAGAAGAAAGATATAAGATACATGCTTTTTTATTTACTTTTTCCTCGGGGGTGATTATATTGAAATAATAGTCACTATAAGATTGAAAGAGGGTGTATGCAAACAAAAATTAAAAGTTTTAGTGCTCTTTGTAAGTGACCAAAAATATTGGAGGGCAACTAGCCCTACTCCCATGCTCCTTTTTTATGTCAAATTGTCCAAATTTTGCGATCTTCATTTTGTTAGCAAAGTTGAAAGATCCAATAACTCTGTCTTTTGGGGTAATATCACCCCAGTCTGTGGAGAGAGGCCTGTAAGTTATGGAATTTGTTTGTTCATGTATAGTATTTGTTATTGGGAAGTATACAGACATTTTTTTAGGTGGAGGGTGGGTTTCCATAGGGTGAACTTTATAGGGAAAATTTTACACTGGGAGGGGGGTTGACAGAATTCCCATACAATATTCTTTTTATTTGCCTTAGTTTCTCTTTGCCAACTCTATTTTGCATCTGGAGATGTTCTGGGGGAGTTATGTTTTTTTTTCATCATGTTTTGATAAGTACTAAAAACCTTAAAAGCACTTATAAGTACTTAAAAGCACAAAGACCAAGGTATTAAGGGGGGGGGACTCTCTTGACTTAAAGAACAATATTTGTTCGTTTTGAGTTTCAATGGTGTGCTCCTTGTTTCAGTTTAAAAAACTTGCTTTTTCTTTAATAATAAATATGGGTGGCCATCTCACCATGTGATTACCATGTTAACCTATGAGTCATTTTATGATCAAATACTGTAATTATTAGATTAGCAATTTTCACTTAGTTTGAGTGAAACTTGAATAAATTGACCCACATCCCAAATTATGGCCAAAGATACTGTCGAAAGCTCTTACCTTCATCCATGTCCACTTGTAAGGCTTTAAAAATAATGGAAAATCAGGTCCTAATTTGAAGAAAAGTAAGTTTCAAGCTCAGCTAGAATTTCCCAGACATAATCATTTTCACAGATTCATTCAAACTCTGTAAATAGTGAAGGAGTGGTAGTAGAGATTGGCAACCCCCTTTTCAGGTCATTCTCTGGGCTGTAGGTCCTTTCCATATTTCTTAGACTGCACTGTATTTTGGTTTGAAACTAGGGGAATGGGGTAAAGTTAACTTGCAATGCAAATAAATGTTACATACATTTGGATTCAGGATAACATCTTGAACTTAAAGGTATGTCCACTTCTTAGTTATCTCATTAGTGAGTTAATAAAAAATATAGTGGTCTATGATTGGGAGTTTTTATGTAATATTGTATTATTTTTGGAATTCTGTTACATTTGGGGAAGTTTATATTACTGACGCGCGGATAAGATGAACGTTCTATAGATGTGTTCATTAAGTACCCTTAAGATGTTTGAACTTGTGGCCCGTCCCATGGGGACCGTGGGAGAGTAAGTCGTCCCCAAAGACATAGTTATAAGGTTTTTTGACTTCGATGAATAAAATGGCTATCTCAGAATTTTGATCCGGTGGCTGCGAAAATAATCAGCGTGGGAGGGGGCCTAGGTGCCCTTCATTTTTTTTCTAGATTCTAGGACCACTGGGTCGATACGATCACCCCTGAGGATAAAACCAAAAAAAAACAAATAAACACGCATCCGTGATCTGCCTTCTGGCAAAAAATACAAAATTCCACTTTTTTGTAGATAGGAGCTTGAAACTTATTCAATAGGGTTATCTGATACGCTGAATCTGATGGTGTGATTTTCGTTAAGATTCTATGACTTTTAGGGGTCGTTTCTCCCTATTTTCTAAAATAAGGCAAATTTTCTCAGGCTTGTAATTTTTGATGAGTAAGATTAAACTTGATGGAACTTGTATATTTAAAATCGGCATTAAAATGCGATTCTTTTGATGCATCTATTGGTATCAAAATTCCACTTTTTTATTTTTGTTTACTATTGAGCTGGGTCGGCCCTTACTACAGTTCGTTACCACGAACTGTTTGATACCAAATTTCACGATATTTAAAGTTTTATCAGAAATTTGCAGAATACCCAACTTGGAATGTTGAGAAAAAGCTCCTCCGCGACATCTTTAAAAACTGGTTTCGTGATGCATAGAGGTACCGTTGTTTTCATCACATCATCATTAAAAGCTTCCGCCTTTTCGCGGCCATTTTTAGATTACTTGTTCTCTAGCTTTTGACAGCGAAAGGTTGGTACAGTGAGAGATTTTATATTTCATGAAAGTGAAATTTGTGATATAGGTTATTGATGGATGGGTGATCAATAAGCACAACGATTAATGTGTGTTTGGCGTTAGAACAGTGGAGATAAACCTAGCCTGGAACTTCGTTTACATGGCACTGCCACCCATTATTACTTAATTTTTGGTTTTATTTGGCATAGTTGTGGGGATAACAGGCCTCATCCTGTTTAGTTTTTTATAATATGTGTGAATATAAGGTGAGACAAGATAGCACTTAAGATTCTTTTTTTCTTAGGCTGTGGCGAAATTGCCCTTGGGACTATCTTTAAAATGGCTAGCAGCACTCATGACAGCAAATATTTGACCTTGTTTCTTACAAACAAACTTCAAAAGTGAAGTAAAAAGCTTTTCTAGGGAAAAGCTTTTTACCATTTCGTAAAATAGTTGTGTGGGCATGGTGAATCTTCAAGGATTGTATTCAGATCCTGTTTTATGCCCTTGAAATGTGTATTTAAGCTCTCACTTATATGCTCTATATTTTGACATTTAAGAGAATTGCATAGTGCACAAGTCTGTATGTCTACCTGCCTAAGCTTCAGAAAAAAATCTGGCCTATGGATAGACTATTAGGGCAATTTTTCCAGTAGGCCTACCCAGTGTTTGATTTTACATAAGTATTTGATATAGTCTCTTGCAGTCTAAATGCGGGGCTGAATTAAGGATTGCTCTTCTTATTTTCTGTCTCATTAACCCTGAGTCTAGCTTCTACTTAAATTTGTAAAATTCTAGTTAATTGACTTCTTGCTATCTCAGAAAGGGTTTAGGTTTGGAAAATGAAACTTTCAGGGATGGGTCTACAGGCTAAAGTACTTACTGGGAAGGTATTTTATAGTACCCACCTCCACTCCTCCCTCTAGAGGGCCCTGAAATTTGCCTACATGACAGGTCTAACCTATTGAAATTTTGACAAAACATTTTTATCTTTTTTTTCAATTACTAGTTGCTTTGTTTTACCTTAATTTAATTAATTACCTTAATTTGCACTTAGGAACAAATTAAGATCTGTAGATCTGTTGAATGCTCCTGAGTTGAATTGGTGATGTCTTATAGCAGGTATGAGCAGGATGGAATGTCCCACTCATACTTCCAGTCTTTTGTGGCCCACTCTTTATCCAGTGCCTTCTTGAATGCTTTGGGGGTGGGGGCTGAGACTGTTGCTTTGCACAGTTCATTCCAGGGGTTGACGACTCTGTTGGTGAAGAAACTTTTTCTGGCCCAGGTTCTGACTGACTGCTTGAACAGCTTCTTTGAGTGTCCTCTGGCGCACTGTTGGGGGCCTGGGTGGATGGGCAGGATCTTGGCATATGATGAATTCAGCAATTTGCGGGTCATCATCATGTCGCTATGGTTGCGTCTGTACATGAGGGTAGGGAGGTTGAGAGGCTTGTCTCTTAAGGTTTGTGATGGCCTTGGTTTCTCTCCTCTGGACTCCTGCAATTAGCCTGACATCTCCTTTGTATGTTGGGAAGGCAGTGCACATGCCAAAATCCAAAACGGGTCTGACTAGTGCCTTGTAAAGTTTCAGGAAAACTAGTGGGGATCTGCTGGTAACTGTTCTTTTGATCAGACCTAAGTTTGTGTTGGCCTGGGATGTGCTCTTGATGGTGTTGGCATGGAACTTGAGAAGGCTGTTAACAATGACCCCAAGGTCGCGTTCCTCTGTGCTGGTCTTGATGGGTGAATCTGAGTTGGAGGCATGTTCATGCATATGGTATTGGGCGCATGGGTTTGAGGATCTGAAGTGTAGTGTGCTGCACTTGCTTATATTGAACGATAAGAGCCATTTGGCCTCTAATTCTGAAAATGTAATTCCTGTTATTTGAGTAGAATTTTGAACCACATCAATGTTTTTTTTTTCTAAATTTAGGAATTGTATTTGCATATCTTGTAAAACCTCATAAAATGGAATTGAGCAAAGTTATGAAGCTGAAAACAATTTTTTGTATTTCAATTTTTTAACACGCATATTTATTAAGGTCAGGGCCCTCTAGAGGGAGAATAAGTGGAGGTAATTGCTTCAAAATACCTTCCTGGGATATACTTTAGTCTGTAGATCCATCCCTGAAAGTTTCATTTTCCTAACCATTGTTTCCAAGATAGTAAGAAGTCAATTAACTAGAATTTTCCCCTTAAATTAATTCTTTCCAGTCTTTTCAACAGACATTGATACAAATCAAACTCAAGAATTTTAACATTTTAAAATTCTTGAGTTAAAATTCATTTTAACTTTTTGCATTGATACTTGGTTTTCTTTATGACTGAAGGGTAACCATAGATGGAATTATGCAATATAAGGTATGTAGTAAGAATGTTGGGCAAAGGTCTAGCATAACAAGTCCAGAAAGTGATCATACCAATTTTATTGTATACTTAAATCCAAAGTGGTTGATTGCTCTTATTTAAGTGGACAACTTATGCTTGCATCTAACAACGTTTGTTGAGAACATCTAGGGACTCATTTTCTGTCTTATTTGCAATGCATGGAATTATGGTAAAGTGCACCAGCCAACAAGTAGGGTACTAAACCAGCAGTCTGATGGATAATGTGTTGGAATAATATTTGGTTCCTTCATCAGCATTAAAAACCACAAAAGCTGACCCAGAAATGATCCGTACATCACCTGAAAGCTCTTGTCATTGCTTGTTCCATGTGCTTTGAAGTGTGCTAAAAGCAGCATTGCTGATCGGTTAAAAGATCTCTTTTTGGGGAAGACCACCTTTCTTAGGCATTCTGAATAGCAAAGGGTTATTAGACTGCTCCTCTTTGACTAGAGTATGACAAAAGTAACTGTAGACCCAATCTCCTTTCACAAGAGCCAGCCTGATAGGAGTAATTGGTCATAATAAATTCAACATGTGGTCTCTGTTTTGACTAACAATTGAAATGAAAAAAAAATATACATTCAATATTTGTGGTTTGAGTATAGTGTGGTGTGAGTATACAGTCTAGTTGTCTGTTGACACAGTGTTTTGTTGTTGGAAACAACCCCATTATCCTAATATAATTGCCTCTTTTTCAGTCTTAGGTAAGTTCCAAATCTTTTATTTCAAAATCCATGTTCAGACACTATCTTCTATCACTATGCATAGCAAACTAAATTGAGTTTTGTCTTTGTGGCCATGAAATGAGATTTTCTCATAAAATGTACCTGAGTTGTAGTTTGTTTCACAAAAGAACCTAACTTCACTTTTTGAGTGTGTTCTGAATAATACACAAGTAACAACTTTACAACTAATGAGAAGGAATTTCTGGTTACTTATTTGGTAAAATTCTAGTAAATTGACTTCTTGCAATCTCAAAGGGTTTAGGTTAGGAAAATGAAACTTTCAGGGATGAATCTACAGATTAAAGTATGTCTCAGGAAGGTATTTTGAAGCAACTACCTCCACTCCTTCTCCCTCTAGAGGGCCCTAACCTTTGATGACCTTTAAAAATATGTGTTATAAAAGTGAAATCTTGCAAAATGGATCTTCTGCTTTATTGAAGTACAACAAAATTATTTTCAGCTTCATAACTTTACTCAATTCCATTTTATAGGGTTTTAAACATATGCAAATACATTTCCTAAATTTTGAAAAAAAAACATTGATATGGCTCAATTCTACTTAAATAAGAGGAATTGAGTTTTCAGTTTCAGAACTAAAGGCAGAGAAAAAGCAACTAGTCACTGAAAATTAAGGTAAAATGTTGTTTTGTCAAAATTTCAATAGGTATAGATCTGTCATGCAGGCAAATTTCAGGGCCCTCTAGAGGGAGAAGTGGAGGTAGGCACTTTAAAATACCTTTGCGGGATGTACTTTAGCCTGTAGGCCCATCCCTGAAAGTTTCATTTTCCTAACCTAAACCCATTCCAAGATAGCAGGAAGTCAATTAACTAGAATTTTACCACTTATTCTTTTACTCAAAGCAAGCTGTTGATACTAAATAGGTTACCAATATGCTTTGAACAGGTACTATTTATTACCTTAAATTGCAGCTTGGAGTGATATAAGGATTTTTCATAATCACAATGGTAAAACATGCAATTGCAAAACCTTATCACATTAGTTTTGCCATTGCACATCAGTTGGACTACTGGTACTTCTATGGTATATACCACCCTGTATCTCAAGAAGTGCAGTTAGGTTAATCGTAATACAATATGCTACAGATATTCTGATGTCATCAAGTATTATTCTCTGACTTCATGTCCTTTACCTCCACCCCCCTAATGTGCAAATATGTGTGTTCTGAATAATACACAAGTAACAACTTTACAACTAATGAGAAGGAATTTCTGGTTACTTATTTGGTAAAATTCTAGTAAATTGACTTCTTGCTATCTCAAAGGGTTTAGGTTAGGAAAATGAAACTTTCAGGGATGAATCTACAGACTAAAGTATGCCTCAGGAAGGTATTTTGAAGCAACTACCTCCACTCCTCCCTCTAGAGGGCCCTAACCTTTGATGACCTTTAAAAATATGCTTTGAACAGGTACTATTTATTACCTTAAATTGCAGCTTGGAGTGATATAAGGATTTTTCATTATCACAATGGTAAAACATATGCAATTGCAAAACCTTATCACATTAGTTTTGCCATTGCACATCAGTTGGACTATTGGTACTTTTATGGTATATACCCTGTATCTCAAGAAGTGCAGTTAGGTTAATCTTAATACAATATGCTACAGATATTACCCCAAATATATCTCCTATCTATTCTGTCAATTTTCTTTTTGTTTTGTTTTTTATACATAAGTTGTAAGGAAATGGTAAAAGAAACTGGTTTACAGTGTGTAAATCAGTTCATGCTCCTCAAATTTTTGATGTTGTTAGATATTCATGTAAATAGGTCCCTATGGTGTAGGTATGAATTTCATGAGTTTTTAAGGGGAAAAGAGACCAAAAGACCAAAAACGGATTGGTTATGAGCTTTAACAACCTGTTTTAGAAAATGATGTTAACTCACTTCGAAATTTGGGGACCTCCTAGTTTTGTATGATTCTGATAGTATTCAATTGGGTAGATGAATAAAATTCCAGCTATTGAATGATAGTGCAATTGGATCAGATTGAAACATTAAAACCACACTGAAAAATAACATCAAGGCATGAACAGTAAAATGAAAATGTGAAAACTAAGAAACAGAATTATAAAATACACACCTTAATAAATAAAATAAAAAAGATTTTAAAAGAAAAGATTAATACATTCCTTAGTTTCTTTATTCTTCGTGTCTAATTCCTGACTTGTCTTTTTTAGTTCCTTTATCCATTCCAATAGTCAATATTTACAATCATGGGAAAAGAAAAGATTCACATCAACATTGTCGTCATTGGTCACGTAGATTCTGGTAAATCCACAACAACTGGACATTTGATCTACAAATGTGGTGGTATCGACAAGAGAACCATTGAAAAGTTCGAAAAGGAAGCCCAAGAAGTAAGTTGCCAATTTTACCATTGAAATTATTATTCTAAAAAAGAAGAACATCTTACTAGAGAGGTTATGAAGGAAGCGTAAAAAATACTAGTGTATTTGTTCTGACTGTCCAAGAATCTTAATCTTTCTGTGGAATATAAGGCAGTTTTTGGAGCTTTTGAAACCAAAGTTGATTTTGCTGGGCAATTAGCCCCCCAAAACAAATTCAGATATTATTTCAGTCTTTAATTTTCTCTAAGCTTTATCTTTGTTGCATAAAGTTTTTTTGATATTATTGCTTTTTGAATGGCTTTTGAAATCAACAAGTTTAAATAAAACAACATTCATAAATAAATATAATGCTCTTATACATAAAAATTGGACATGAAAAATTAGCGACAAGCTTGAAAACTTACCGTACTTGGTATTAATAAATAAATGAATGTATTTTTTGTAAGCCTAATTGTAGTAAGAAGAACTAATAAGTAAACGAGAAATGATTCTTTCAAGGTGTTCTTAAATAAGAAATAAGTCTTAAAGAGGTTTTTTCATTATGCATATTCAAATAGAGCCAACAATAAGTATTTTATCTACTCACTGCCTTCTAAAACCTCAAATTCAATCATCAAACCCCCACCCTCAATTTTGATGAATACAATTTTTGTATTGAATGGTGTTGATAAATTGGAAGAAAATCAAAAACAATCAGAATAGTTCCCCCTCCTCCCAATTTCCATAAGTTGATGCCACTACGTTTCCTACTATTTCTCTTTTTGTTTCTTCAGAATCTCCATTCTTCTATTGCATTAAAAAAACCTTAAATCTGTTTTCGTGTCTATTAATCTTTTATTCTCCTATTGTGTAATTTAAACTTTAATTCACAAGTATGATGGATCATGAGCAGCAGCCAGTCTAGCATCCATGATAATTTCTGTCTGACAAGTAAATGTTTGTCTTTACCTAGGTCTGAACAAAATTCTTACCAAAAAGGTAACTTTTGCCTAAGAATGCTTCTTCAATGAAATTTGTCACTAAAAAAGTTTTTCAGGTTAGTTAAGAGATTTAAAAATGAATCTTTGTAGTAATATTTATGCGCTTTAGCGAGGGCTTGTTTTAAAAAACTGCTCCATGAGATTTCACTTGCCTTTCCACTCTTGTAGAAGCAAATAAATGACAATGGTAGTTGCAAAAGAAAATAAATGCCAATGATATTGTACATTCCAGTACGATATCATCATAATTAGGTCTATAAAAATAGCCTAGAATGCTCTGCAGTTTTCTACAAGGTTCATGCTTATCTTAAGAAATGATGGCACAATCTTCAATGAGGCCTTGTAGGTGTCCCCTCCCTCCCATTCTAAAATTGACCTATTTATAATGTGAAAGTTCCTCCCACGTAACCTCAGACTCCCCCCTCCCAACGCAAACAAGTCCCCCTGAAAATGTCTATACATGTCCCTATAATCATTACTTCATGTAAACAAGGGTCAAAGTTTGTTACTTGCAGCCCATCCCCTGGGACTGTGGGGGTTAAGTCGTCCCAAAAGACATAATTATTATGTTTTTCAACTATGTTGGAACACAGTGTCTATCTTAAAATTTGATTGGATGCCAGGGAAAAATGAGCGTGGGAGGGGTCATAGGTGTCTTCCAGTTTTCTTAGTCACTTAAAAAGGACACTAGAACTTAACTTCCGTTAGAATGAGCCCTCTCGCAACATTCTGGGACCTCTGGGTTGGTACAATCATCCCTAAAGAAAACAAATAAAGATGCATCCGTGATTTATCTTCTGGCAAACCTAAAATCTCCACATTTTGTAGGTAGGAGCCTGAAACTTCTATAGTAGGGTTCTCTGATATGCTGAATGGTGTGATTTTTGTTAAGATTCTATGACTCTCAGGGGCTTTTTCTCCCATTTTCTGAATTAAGGCAAATTTTCTCAGACTTAAACTTCTGATAGGTAAGACTAGACTCGAAGAAACTTGATTTAATATCAGCATAAATGTGCAATTCTTTTGATGTGACTATTGGTATCAAAATTCCATTTTTTAGAGTTTTGGTTACTGTGTATATTTGTGGTAATGAATTGTTAGATTTTTTCCTTTTTAGTTTTGATCACTATTAGCACGAGTTGCTTTATATTTATGAAACCATGATTTTTTTTATATAATAAGTAATGTTGGTTAACTTTGATAGCTGATTCATTCCTATTTTTTAAGATGGGCAAAGGCTCCTTCAAATATGCCTGGGTATTGGACAAACTTAAGGCTGAGCGTGAGCGTGGTATCACAATTGACATTGCCCTTTGGAAATTCGAAACTGCTAAGTACTATGTTACAATTATAGATGCTCCAGGCCATCGTGATTTTATCAAGAACATGATCACTGGCACATCCCAGGTTGGTACCATTGTTTTTTCATAATCTATTCTGTTGTTTAGTGTATCAGTTAGTGACCAGGAATAAGTATTTAAAAAATAATGTTACAGAGCATGATAAAGCCTCAGATATCAGATCATTGTTATTTATTTATATTTGCTGTCTTAGTACATAAGATTGTATTTGTCCATTGACTCAACATGCATAACATTTACTACCTAATAGCTTTGCTTATCTGCTAAAGCTAATGATAAAGTTTTTTTTGTTATCTTGTTTTTCTTGTGGTCCTGCTGGATAATGATGTACTCCTGAAGCTTCATGTATGCAAATAGGAGAAACGAAAAAGCTATAGACGTTCAAATATTGTAAATACAACAAAATGAAATGGAATTTCAACTGAATCCAAATGTGGTTCATTTTTCAGCGGAATTTAGGGAACAAGGGTATTTTATTTAGTCTGAAGTATTTATGAAATTATGATTACCAGCTCTATCTGATAATTAATACAAGGTTAGACCTACTAATTTCTTTAATTGACTGCTTAAAGATTGCAATGTTTTCCACAATCTAGAACCAAGGGCTATTGCTAATTTGCTATGAAAACCCATTTGGTCTTAAAAAGTAGGTTAGTAGTTCTATCTTTTGAGATAAAATTAAAGGAATCTTGCAAATACTCACTTTTTTGTAAAATAACACTTTTGAATCCAGTTTCTTTTTCTGATATGTTGAAGTATGTAACTTTATTTATGTATTTTCTTTTTTATCTTTGTAACATTTAAATATGTAAATTTCATTCTGTTTCTCTTTTCTTCACTTTTATCATGTTCAGCCCTCTTCAATCGTTTTGAAAGACAAGTGTCATTTCGAAATAGACTTCGATTTTTGACCCTTGCCTATACTGTTGCATTAAAAAAAAAAAATTAGATTCATTCTACCAATAAAATAGTTTTCATGAAGCTGACACTATCAAGTCCATACTCGTGGACACATATTTTCAGATTTAAAATCTGCAGCAGAAAATTTTAAAGGTCCGGAGAAGTTTTATATTACGTTTTATTGTTGATAATAATGTTGACTTAAAAGCTGCCTAAATGAAATTTTCAATCAGGTAACCAAGTTACATTGATAAAATTTACTTCATATATAAGTATCAACAGTAATGAATAGTAGGACTGAATAGAGGATTAACAGCATTTAGTTTTTGCGATGCTTCATTAATTGGAAACTATTAATTTTGATTGACTGGAAAATACTAATTTTCCATCAATTTTCAGGCCGATTGTGCTGTCCTGATTGTTGCTGCTGGTGTCGGTGAATTCGAAGCCGGTATCTCTAAGAACGGTCAGACACGTGAACATGCTCTGCTTGCCTACACCCTTGGTGTCAAACAACTTATTGTTGGCGTTAACAAGATGGATTCTACTGAACCCCCTTTCAGTGAGGCTCGTTTTGAGGAAATCAAAAAGGAAGTCTCGGCTTACATTAAGAAAATTGGTTACAATCCAGCTGCCGTTGCTTTCGTACCAATTTCTGGATGGCATGGTGACAACATGCTGGAGGCCTCTGACCGGCTCCCATGGTACAAGGGATGGAACATTGAACGTAAAGAGGGCAAAGCTGACGGTAAGACCCTTTTGGATGCTCTTGATGCTATTCTGCCTCCATCTCGCCCAACTGAGAAGCCCCTGCGTCTTCCACTTCAGGATGTTTACAAGATTGGAGGTATTGGAACAGTACCTGTGGGTCGGGTTGAAACTGGTATCATTAAGCCAGGTATGATAGTCACATTTGCCCCAGCCAACATAACCACTGAAGTCAAATCCGTCGAAATGCACCACGAATCCCTTGAACAGGCATCTCCAGGTGATAACGTTGGTTTCAATGTCAAAAACGTTTCAGTCAAAGAACTTCGTCGTGGCTACGTCGCCTCAGATTCAAAGAACAATCCAGCCAGAGGCTCTCAAGATTTCTTTGCTCAGGTATCTGTTTTGCTTCTTTTCCTCTACTTAAACTATCTCTATTTTTCGTAAAACATATATATTTTATGATTGGCAACACATTAAAATCATCCTTAGTACAAAAAGAATTAATATTTTTACGAAGCTGCTGGGAAATACCAGCAGCGCAACACTTTGAACATTCTTCCATTGTTACAATAGCCAAAACAGAAATTTTTAGTACTAAAATTATGTTGAGACAAATTCTTACGAAAAAAATGAATATCAATTTTATACTATTGTCTCATAATGAGATGGCTCTGTTTGTCTTATGGGGTAAGTCTTATTGAATCTTGGCGTCAGTGCTGAGGTTGCTAATACAAAGCCAGCAGTCCTTACAAGCTGTTTCAGACTAAACATATATTCTCATATCATGATGTCAAAGTTGAATAAGATGCACTCGGAAAATTTTGTTTTCAGGAGTTTTCTTTCTCTTGTTAATTCAAATTGGTCATTTTCTTCGCTGATAAATGGATCTTGTATTAATACATACTTTGTAAAACCAAGATCATAAAACAATTCTGAAAAATGAAGTAGCAAATCGTTATTTGCTTCAATTTTACCTTTGGCAAATAAATTTATAGGCTGGAAATAGATTTCTTCCAAGTTCAAGTACCCTCTGAATAACTGCACGAGATAGCCAGCATACTTCACAATAGTACAAAAGAGGGGCGCAAGCAGTTTTTATGTCTTCACACAGCCTCCTAAATAACCTAACTTTTAATTGTTCGTGATTTCCATATAGTTTAACTCACGGTACATACTATGTAACAACGAAGTTCAGTTTATCACTCACTTTACACCTTCTCTGTAGAGTATGCATTTGCCTAGAGAAAATCGGATGTTATCGTTTTAATTAATGTCTGAAGTGAAAGTTAAGCGTCGTGACTGCGCAAAGCCTAACGCAAATATTCTACAATGTGCCGTTCTCAATGACAATGTTGATTGCATTAAAAATTTCACTGAATATGTCTTCGCCAAAGGAACATTTGTAAAATAATTGTTTCTTGTTATATTTTTCTCCAACGTATCCAACATTTACAGGGTCTGGCTGCATCAGCTGCTTCATATTCTTCATTAGGGGAATTTTGAAGTGCGCACCCGAGAAACCAATTGATCCCGGCAATCGTCCGATATATCGGCTATTCTTCCGCCAACTGTTATCATCAAGCGGTATTAGTCGCAACTGCTTTGGATATGCCTTAGTAAACAATGTTTTGAATATATCAATAGCTACTGCTGAAACTAATAGTTCTTATATGGTGTGTTAACTTTTCATAACTTATAATGGGCTGATAAGTTTATTAATATTCCGTGTAGCTACGTAGTTTTAATTTTATTTTTGTTTATTTCTGGCTAATATTCGTGCCTCCCAAGGGATATTTCTCCCCCCATCCTCCAAAAACTGCTCCAAATACTGCCTGTGTTCCTGATTCAAGATAAATGTGGGGCCCAGAGTAGCTTTGTAAATGTTTTTCTGATCTCGTCACACTGGAAGGTTTTAAGCCCTGAAGAATTTGGATTATCAAGTTCTCTTTGAAGCATTATTATTAGCATTTTAAAAATATATAGCTATTGTATTGTATTCCTTATGTATTGCTACACTTAACTTATGTGCCGGTAAAAAATGTTGATAGATGCATATATATTTTTTTTTTGTATTTATTAACCGGCAGTTTGATGTCTGCACGCCACTTGTTCTCTAGACTCTGTTTAAACAAGTTACAACTAACTAATACTTCACTGAATCGTTCCTGAACAATTCGAGTGATTAGTCCCTTGGTGTAACTTATGCATTCTCACATGCTTCGATTACGACTGGAGCTAGTCTTTTGAGGGGAATTTTTTACTTCAGAACACAAATATGTAAAATATTGTAAGGGACTGTAGCCAGGAAATATATATTATAGAAATAAGTTTGTGATTGTTAATTTTTTTTGCTCTATCTTTTGATACCCCACAACAACAATGTCAAGTATAGCAATATAGAATGCAAACCAGAAACAGGTTTTATAATTATTTTGGAATTATAAAAAAATTGCAGGCTTTAAGATTTGATTAGATCAAAAGATCCACCAGATTTTTTATTTCTATTGACATGAAAACCGCCGATAGCACTAATTCAGGAAAGTCCGGCAAACTCCAAATGTTTAACATGAGAGGTATAGAAAGGAGTTGAATAAGATAAACCTTGGATGAGTCTTGAATATCATTTGGGCATTTGATAGGTTTAAAAAGCTTTATATCGTCAGCATAGTGTGATATCTGGGTTAATATTGTCTGGTAAGGTCATTTTTCATAAAGATTGAAGAGCAGATGCCCGGCGACTCTGCCTTGTTGAATATTGCTAGACTTATTTTTGTCGACTTACATGCCTTTGTTGAGGTTTCGAAGTTCGAAGGTCATATCTCGCAGGAATTAACCATTACATTTCTCGTCTAGGTTATTGTCTTGAACCACCCTGGTCAGATCTCAAACGGTTACACTCCTGTCTTGGACTGCCACACAGCTCACATTGCTTGCAAGTTTGCTGAGATTAAAGAGAAGTGTGACAGACGTACTGGCAAAACAACTGAAGCTGAGCCAAAATTTATCAAGTCAGGTGATGCGGCCATGATCACTTTGGTACCTTCCAAGCCGTTGTGTGTTGAAGCCTTTTCCGACTTCCCACCTCTTGGTAAGATAATTCTTTCTGATGTTAGTGTTGTAATTAATTGCCAATTTTTAGCCATGTTTTACTAAGTAATGACGTGATGAAAGTAATTTTGGTCTTCGAAGTAAACGGTTATCTTCAGTATTCATAGTCTGAAATGGTAACTACAATTCAGTCAGACGCCTGACTGATTTCAAAAGTTGTATTACATGTCGTCTTAGTAATTTGCAATACTATATAATTTTTAAAGACTGCTCTGAGTGCTCTTAATAAGATTTTATTTTTCTCGCATATAACACAAGCATTCAACTAACAGTAAAACATGTTAAAAATCAATGACAGTGAAACATTCACCATGATCAAATAGATCCAATAGTTTTCGTCAAATTCAATTATTAGAATTCGTCAAATTCAATTATTAGAATTTGTCATAGGACTGGCTAAAAAAAAGACTAGTCTTTTTGTGGTTATCAAATGTTGATCACAGAATGGGGAGAATTTCCCTATATATGAAGGGGCTGTTTCCTATGTACTAATAGGTCTATTTCTTGTGTCTGCAGCTCCAATTCATTTGTTGCCATTTCATGTGATTTGCTTAGCTTTTTTGTCAGTCCAAGGTAATTATTCTAAATTTGGTTTTATGATAAAACGTGTTGTGGAGTTTTACAGCGTATTTACAGCGTTATATTTATACAAGTTTTACAATCAGCTTTAATGGTTTGTGACATCAGATGTTCTTTGTATAAACAATACAAAGCTTTTTTATGAATGATCTCGACAGGCATTTATATCGTGACTAAGAAACAAACAATTCCAACAAGATTGAACATGTAAAAATTTTAATTTGTGTTTTACTTAATATTATTGCCCCATATTTATAGAATACTGAAAAACTGAGTTTAGTGGTTCAATTGTACAGGGGCTCAGTTAAATGAGGTTGGGATGCACGGGGAAGTTAAGTGGGGTTCGGTTTTACAGGGTTTCAGTTACATGCACACCAATCTTAATTGTTAAACAAAACGTCGCAGGCATGTTTTTTCTCTTGTTTTAATTGATATTGTTAACCATTCGTTGACGCGGTGGAAGAACCGCATTCAATGATGAATCGAAGCTGTCGCTATTGCTGCAATCTTTAAATTCAAGCGTGTTCGAGCTCTCAGCTTAACAATGCTAGGTAAATCCAATAAAGACAGAAGGATAAAATGGTTTTTTTTTTTACAATAGGAAGGGGGAGAATTTGTAGTGCGTTTAAGCAGCATAAAATAAGAATCATTTCTTCAATGCAATAATTTAGATAGTTCACGTTTCAACAGTAATGTACCAATGCGAAATTCTCTGTCGGATCTCGCTTAACTCAGGGATAAGCTTATCTTTCAGAATAGAATAAATGACCCAAAACTTAAGAGAATCTCCTTTTATGTGTATGGGAGAATTACTAGGGAGTGTACCTACTAAACCATACATTGGTTATGTTTATTCTTTTCTAACCTCCTCTGTTTAACAGGTCGATTTGCTGTCCGTGACATGAGACAAACAGTCGCTGTCGGAGTTATCAAGTCCGTCAACTTCAAGGACCCTACTGCCGGCAAGGTCACCAAAGCCGCAGAAAAGGCTGGTAAGAAGAAGTGAATAGCTCCACCCTGCTGGCGCTTCCCGCGTATATCCCTCTGGCGGCTTGACGTCTGTACATGGTTACTATGGCACTTTTGTCATAGAAAAGCGTTTCGAAGAAAAGAAAGGGTAGCGCAGTTATTTAAAATTTTAGCCGCCTTTTAATTGTTTTACTTATTTAATTCTTCTTCCAGATGTGATTTTTGTAAAGACGAGTGTTGTCAGCAGGGATACAAATAAAATTCATTAATTGCGGTATTCTAGTTATATTTATTCAAACCAGTAGGTGAGTTGAATAAGTTATGATTCAAATTTCTGGTGATGGAAATAATTTTAGGAAAAGCATGTCCTAGGGTGGGAAGCTCGAAAAGCGGCTGGAGATATTAACGACAGTGGAGAGGGAGAGGCAAGTCTAGTAAATCTTGCGACAATGAGAGGGTGGTATTAAAATATGATTTATGGAGATGTGGTGTAGGGGTGGAAAAAATTTCAAATGATCTGAAGCTTAGAGGGGAGAGCAGTGTTGTTGTCTGAGAGCAGGTCCCTAAACCAATCAGACTATTTATTTAGTTTTTTCCTGAATTGCGGGTCTAGCATTTTAAGTATGCAACGAATTAAAACGAGTTGAACCAATCGAATTTGTCTTTCTGAAGAATGGACACTCCGAAATAGACGATGATATGCTGAATGTCTTCAAACTGTTAAGGCCGTGATTAAGTGAACTGATGGAACTGGAAAATCCCATGTTAAATTGAAAATTGTATTTAAAAAGTACTCAAGTATTCATTGGCGGAAGATGCCGCTTTTAATATCAGGCCATAGCTTCTTGAAGATGCTACAAAATGTTTGAAAGGATTTTGCTCTAATTGCTTAGAAATCTTAGAAAATGTCTAGGTCTTTTTCACAAGTGTACTCGATAAAGGATATTGCTTTTAGAACGAAATCGGTACTATCATGAGCAGAATAACCTGTAAGATGATTGGAACCATTTTTCGATTTATTTTCCTGTTTTCTAACAGTCCCATAGAATATTTTCAGCTACCTGAAATTTTTACAAGTCGGTTGCCAGAAAGAATCGTTTCAGATCGCCGATAATACCCCCTAGAGACCAAAATGACAAGCTGGTATAATCAGCTGCTTGTTAATAGAGTGTGAAATTTTCATAAATTATTTCAATGCAATGAAGAAATGAGAAATAGTCAGGAGCCTTCAGTAAAGTTGTGCACACAAAGCCGAAATCATGGGGAAAATTAAATCAAAGCGAGGTATACATGTTAAAAGTGTTAACACACATAGACAGCGCCTTTGTAAAAAGTATTTGGAGCTTGGTAGATGTAAATATCCAAAATACCTAATAATGCGGTTCGCTGAAGAACTAGACAAGTCAAGAGATTTGGGTCAGGCGACAAACCTTGAGGCGGAGCAGAACCCCGTTGTCCTACCGGATCGTGACTGGTGGTAGAAACTTGGATTGCGACGAATTGAAGGATTTTTGATCCTGTATTTTTCGTGTGCGATCTAGAGACTTAAGTTTGGAAGCACAGGTGAGGAGGAAACAACCCGTAAAAATCATAGAACCTTAACGAAATTTACGCACCAGATTCAGAGAAAACAAAAAAAAAAACAAGTTTTTTTAAGTGAAAGTAAGGAGTGACATTAAAACTTAAAACGATCAGAAATTACTCCGTATATGAAAGGGGCTTTATCTCCTCAACGCCCCGCTCTTTACGCTAAAGTTTTTTACTGTTTTAAAATGTAGAGTTAAGAGAAAGAGTCAAAATTTAGCGTAAAGAGCGGGGCGTTGAGGAGGAAAAGCCCCTTTCATACACGGAGTAATTTCTGTTCGTTTTAAGTTTTAATGTCGCTCCTTACTTTCATTTAAAGAAACTTGTTTTTTTTTTTAATTTCTGGACGTCTTTGAATTAATGCATGGTTTGATCTTGGCTCTCCACATATAAATAATTAAAACGAAATTTGCATATTAATCTTTTGGGTGTAAATGGCTTTTTCACAGTTTTAATCGGTAGATTTTGAGAAAAAAAGAGCGAGGGAGGGGGCCTAGTTGCCCTCCTATTTTTTGATTACTTAAAAAGGCAAATATAACTTAACTTTTTACGAACGTTTTCATAAGTAAAAAATATTCGTAACTTACGAATTAAATTACGTAGCGAACTTCAATATTCGTATGTTTTTATTGCGTATATGAGGGGGCTCACCCCTCGTCGATACCTCGCTTTTGATGTTAAAGCTTAAATTTTGTCCCAATTCCTTAAGAATGACCCCTGAATCACAAAGGCCGTAGAATAAATAGTTGAAAAGACTAAAAATGCTTTAGCCTAAAGAGCGAGGTATTACGAGGAGGGAGACCCCTCAAATGCGTAATAATTTCTGTTCGTTTTAAGTTTTAATGCTGCTTCTCACTTTCAGTAGAAAAAAAAACTTTTCATGTTTATTTTTTCATTTTTTTAAATAATGCTAGAAAATCCTGCGCCCCCTCCATTGAAAGTTTCTTCCCCCATGAGAAGTTCGTCCATGGAAAAATCCTCCCCGGTGACCCTCCCCCCGGAACCTAAAAATCCCCCTGAAAACGTCTGTACACTTAGTAACCATTATTATATGTACATACAGATCAAAGATTGTAACTTGCAGCCCCTCCCACGGGGACTGCGGGGGAATAAGTCGTCCCCAAAGACATAGTTATTGGGTTTTTCCGCTATGGTGAATAAAATGGCTATCTCAGAATTTTGATCCGGTGACTTTGGGGAAAATGACCGTGGGAGGGGGCCTAGGTGCCCTCCAATTTTTTTGGTCACTTAAACAGGGTACTAGAACTTATCATTTCCGTTAGAATGAGCCATTTCGTGACATTATGGGACCACTGAGTCGATACGATCACCCCTGGGAAAAAAACAAATAAACAAGCATCCGTGATTTGTCTTCTGGCAAAAAATGCGAAATTCCACGTTTTTATAGATTGGGGCTTGAAACTTCTACAGCAAGGTTCTCTGATACGCTGAATCTGATGGTGTGATTTTTGTTAAGATAGTATGACTTTTAGGGGGTGTTTCCCCCTATTTTCTAAAATGAGGCAAATATTTTCAGGCTCGTAACTTTTGATGGGTAAGACTAATCTTGATGAAACTTATATATTTAAAATCAGCATTAAAATGCCATTCTTTTGATATAACTAATGGTATCAAAGTTCCATTTTTTGTGAGTTTTGGCTACTATTGAGCCTGGTCGCTCCTTACTACAGTTAGTTACCACGAACTGTTTAAAAATGTGGAATTTTGTATTTTTTGTCAGAAGGCAGATCACGGATGCGTGTTGATTTGTTTGTTTTTTTCCGGGGGTGATCGTATCGACCCAGTGGTCATAGAATGTTGCGAGAGGGTTCATTCTAACGGAAATGAAAAGTCCTAGTGCCCTTTTTAAGTGACCAAAAAATCGGAGGGCACCTAGGCCCCCATCGCACGCTAATTATTTTCCCAAAGTCACCGGGTCAAAATTCTGAGATAGCCATTTTATTCAGCGTAGTTGAAAATCCTTACAACTATGCCTTTTGGGATGAGCTACTCCCCTACAGTCCCCGTGGGAGGGGCTACAAGTTGCTAACACTGACTAGTGCTTACATATGGTAGTGGTTATTGGGAAGTGTACAGACGCTTTCTGGGGCGTTTTCATTTGGTTGTTGGCAGGGGTTGAGAAGAGGGGGATATGTCGGGGGAACTTCATGGAGGAATTTGTCATGGGGGAAGAAAATTTCCATGAAGGGAGCGCAAGATTTTCTAGCATTATTTAAAAAAAAAACAACGAAAAAATAAATATGACAAAGTTTTTCAACTGAAAGGAACAGAATGTTCCTGTTATTGTTTTCCTGTTATTGTTTTCCTGTAAATATTCCATAATAATTTCTGTTAAAAGGAACAAAAATTATTACGCATATGAGGGGCTCACCTCCTCCTAATACCTCGCTCTTTACGCTAAAGTGTTTTTAGAAATTTCAACTATTTATTCTACGGCTTTTGTTATTCAGGGGTAATTCTTAAGAAACTGGGACAAAATTTAAGCTTTAGCGTGAAGAGTGAGGTACTGACGAGGGGGTGAACCCCCTCATATATGTAATAAAAATATTAGAATACAGAAGTTTCTTTACGTAAGCTAATTTGTAAGTTGCGTATATCTTTAACTAATAAAATTTATTTTTACTAATAAAAACATTCATAAAAAATTAAAAGTTCTAGTTGCCTTTTTAAGTAACCAAAAAATCGGAGGGCAACTAGACCTCCATCCCCGCTTCTTTTTTTCCTCAAAATCATTCGATCAAAACTATGAGAAAACCATTTAGCCAAAAAAAAATAAATACGCAAATTTCGTTTTAATTATTCATCTGCGGAGAGCATAAATCAAAACATACATTGATTCAAAAACGTTCAGAAATTAAATTAAATAAAAACAAGTGTTTTTTAACTTAAAGTAAGGAGTGACATTAAAACATAAATCGAACAGAAATTACTTCAAAAATGAAAGGGGCTGCTTCCTCATCAGCGCCCCGCTCTTCACGCTAAAGTCCGACTCTTTCTCTTAACTCTATTTTTAAAACAGTAAAAAACTTTATCGTAAAGAGCGAGGCGTTCACGAGGAAGCAGTCCCTTTCATATACGAAGTAATTTCTGTTCGTTTTAAGTTTTAATGTCAATCCTTACTTCCAGTTAATTTTTTTTTCAATTCAATTCGTAAGAAAACTTTGGTTTTCTGAGAATCCTCGAAGAAAGCTTTCAACTAAGTTTGGTGTTTAGTTCTGAGGTATTTTAATTAGCCTATCCCTAGGAAAAAAAGTGGAAAAAACAATAAATTTTCAAATGCGCTCTGTGCATGCCGTCACAGTTTCATATACATGGGCCTTTTGTATTTGAGAATGATAGTGCTCTTTTGCTCATTTTCTCTTTTCCCTTGGTCTGTAACCAAGCTTTGCAAGACCCAGCCAAATATATTACTATCTCTCCAAAGGAAGCTGTCTATCAAAACCTTTGACAAGACCTGATAATTGGTACTATTTGAAGTTTTGACAATCGACGGTCTCTAGAGAATTAAAAGACAGAAGGCTAACCTAACTTCAAATTTGAAGCTCGATGTTTTCAGGTTAACTTAATCACGGCCTTAAGGAATAAACGGAAAGCAGGTCATTCGGGTTTTGTATGGAAGGATGTGAAGAAAGATTTAAGGGAAACTGTCCAGAGGGCGTTAAGAGGGAGGCTGTGAGTAGATTAGGATAGAGAAGCGTGCGTTGCTGTGCTGGCCTCAAGCTGCTTGTTACTGGGGTGAGTTGTCTGTAGTAGTAGTAGTATACCGGATATACGTGGTGAAATAAGTGTCCAGAGGCATAGCTTCAGAATTTTTCGAAAAATCTGCATTCGGAGAGTCAAGGCGTGGGCCAAACCGCAATTTTTTCTCCAATGTATTGGGGGGTAACTGTCTAACCCCCCCCCCTAAATGACACCATTGGTTGTCTCCAAATTAATGTCCAGACCAGAAAGAACTGAAACACAGTTAAGTGGGTAAAGGTACAGTGTGTATTTTATTCTGCTAGGAAAAATAAACTATGATATCCCTTGTAGTGCTGATTCCAAATATGGTAATTGAAATGTGTGCATCTGTTTCCAGAAGAAGCATCACGTTAAAACCTCGAAATGCGTTGGGTATTTCGCTGGATTTTTACTGATTGTATCTTTCCGACATGTGTCAGTATTGTAGATCAGTTGATTTCCCTTTACCAACGGGAGTTTGTAAATAGATACATATTTTTTTCAGGCATAACTGTTTCAACGATGTTCATCTTCCTCACGGTTCAAGATTTACGAGTCTTAAGGGGAAAATTCAAAAGATATTTGATTAACAGAGGAAAAGAGCATAAATTTAACTTGGGAATTGATAAAAAAAATAGAACATTACAATGTTGAGATATGCGGGAAACCTACTGTTTTATAAAGTTTCGACTGAAGACGCTCACTTAAACTAAGTTTATTTGTTAAAAAAATATCACCTTGAAGCCCAGCTTAACGTTCGATGGGAGCTATTAAAAGCTTGTATGTTTTCTTATTCAGAATCAATCAGAGAGACTGAGGTACCAACTTTCTGGATTCTATTATTTGTAGAGCAGTACTTTCCAGTTTAAAAATGCATCATAGAAATTTCTAGCATAAAATTGTAGTTCAATTTTTGCAAACAGATATTTCGTAACATGTACCCGTATCTTAATCTTATTTATGAGGGATACCTTCCTATTCTTCCCGACTTTATGTAACTGCGGGAAAATGTCTGTGCTGTGGTTACTTTGCGCTTGAATTTAATGTAAGGTACCACTATTCTCTATCCTTTTCTCCTTTGTATTGGCTTCAGGATCTAAAGCTGAGACTTCGTTTTTAGTGCAAAAAGCAGTTTTTTTTTCATGCCATGCTCACTGTCTTGACAATAGTTTTGTCGCTTTTTTTGTACATATTATGCACAAGTCTGCTGTTTTTTCATCAAATCGGTCTTATTTGACGTTATGAGTCAACTGTTGATGAGCAATAATTACAAATTAATTGAAACAAACAAAATTATAAGGTCTTTTTCTGTAGGCTAGGACTATGCATTAGAGATGGGGGAAGGGGGGTTTGAGAGTAGACTGAAAGTTATTTTTGTAATAAAATGAATGTAATCTTTCTGTATTTGATGGAGTGAAAAAAAATGTTTTGAAGTGCTTTGCTAATAAGAGGTCATTATCAAGGCTAGGGAGGTTTCTGAAATACAATTATACACTATTGCGCTCACTTTATTCTGTCAAAACAACCTTAAATTATGATGGCCATGTAAAATTAAGTAAAATTTTTGGTCTCTGATTTTATACGCTATTCTGTGTGCTAACAATGTATTGCTCAACTGTAACTTAAGACGTAAGAAACTCAGGGTTCTTATGGAATTTATGACACTTCTGGACTCTAAAGATAATTTTTATTTCCAAATAAAGCTATTAAGTCTGTTAAATAAAGCTATTTAATGGATTAGAAAGACTTGCAAGTTTTGGACTACATGTTCAGGATTTAAGTTTGCAATGGAACATATTTCAACTAATGATGGTAACTATTACAAGATGTAGCTTAAATCACTTAAAGATGATGAGGTTCAATATTCTGTTTAACTAAACATAGTAATGCCTATTATGTAGAATTTATTTAGATTATTTTGTACTTTTAGCCTAAATCTAACACAAGTGCAAAGTTTTGCTCGAAGAATTTAATAAAAGATCAAGGATTCCAAATTCTTCACCGTATGTTAGTCCTGAAGCTAATGAACAAACAAAACAAGAAAGACACATTATCTACAGCTTAACCGAAAACTAGGTTAAGTTACGAAAGCAAGTCACTAATTGATAGTAACTCTTTCTGTTTAAATATACCAAGTTGATTAAATCTTGTCTAAACTTATTCTGGTATTTATATTGTAAAAAATAATAATATAAGGAACAAAGTAGCAATCAGTGAAATAGAACTGTTATTAGCTTTTAAAGTTGCTGTGTTATTTAGAGTAAGCGGGATATGAACACAAAATAAATTCAGAAACCTCAACTTCTGTACGGTATTTTGTATAAAATTTTACCTTATTAGCGTTCTGCAAATTCGGTTTCAGAAACCTCTCTACATTAAATGAGTAAGAAGAAAAAAAGGCATGATTTCCTTTGCCAAATTGTTAAGTTTTTTGTCTCTATAATTTATAAGCATGTTTTTCAGTTCTTTAAATTTTTATGAAAAGCGTCAATTACGATTTGAGAAATCGTGCAATTGAGGATTTTCAAATATTTTCTTGAAGCATAATAATAGATTAACTACAAGTCACAAGCTTATCAAATAATTGATTTTCTTCGAAAATCCAGCACAGAATCTTACACTCACTGGATTTTGGTTAGCTAAATCCGTCGAATTATTAAACCGATTATCCTAGTCCAAATGAAAAATCCAACAACTTATCCACGATAAAACAAGAACGCAAAGCTCTTGGAAACGCTCGTTATATTTATTTTATTGTTGTTCTTTTTTGAAGGTGTTGTTTATCCTCACTAGTGTTCTTGTCTGTGACACTGTTTATTATTAATTACAAAAAAAACGGCTTTTCATTAGAGACATTTTTCACATAATAGTAAAGAACTATGTTGAAACCTAAGATCACCATCATCTGAAAAGCATATCTAGAGGTATTAGTAGTTTCGCATTGTCGGTGACTTTTACTGCCACCCTCCTTTGTGAAGTGCGATTCGGCAACAAAATGGAACTTTCGGCGCCATTTCTAGATCTGAAAGGCTGAGAACTATAATGTTTATACCATTAAAATACCCATGGTGGCAACCGTGTAACTGTAGAGTTTTTGCTCTTTACTAGGCAACCTAGAAAGGAACGAACGCTAGCCGGTAGTTTCGATAAGAAAGTGAAATTTCTAGTAGAAATTTCTTGAAATTTTGACTTTTCAAAAGTCAAAAATGAAGGGAGCGTAACCAGCCCCCATCCGACACCCTTTTTGTACTGCCCTCTAGCAGATAAAGCTCCAAGAACAAAAACTCTGTAGTTTAAAGCTTGCAGTCATGGATATTTAGTGGTAAAAATCCACAGAACTAATTTCTACTGTCTTGAAAAGATTTTCTCTATTGTCTCTACTTTGTATTTGTTTGATATTTAGTGGTACACGTAATGCTTAATGCGTTATACACTAAATATTCAGAAATGCCTTTAATACATTCAGAAATATGTATTTCATGTGATTCCTAAAGAGTTATGTTTCTTAGGCGAAGTTAGCCCATTTATCTAATTGTATTTCCTTTATAAGAGTAGTATTTCTTGAATATTTTAAGGTTATTATTAAGAAGTGTTGCTCTGGCTTATTTATGAAGCAACAAGAAGCAAAGTAGTCTTAGGAATCACAGTATCCTAACATATTATTTTTAGCTCAATGTAAATTCTTTTGCATTTGAATAGGCTCTCAGGGACATTTTTCTAAACAATTCATATTTTAAAAGAAGTTTGAATAGCCTAGACCTAGTTCAAGTTTGTATGGCTCTCCTGAATCATGTACTCAGGCTGTGCATTCAACTGAGCTAAATGGAACTAATTGCAGTAAGTTACTGAATAATTACAATTATTTGGCTCTATTGAGCATGGTCTGAGAATTGAAGCGAATTCTTGAAAAAAGAAAAGAAAATCAAAGTAATCTTGCAACCCTTTAGGCGTTGAGGAGGAAAAGCCCATATCATATACGGAGTAATTTCTGTTCGTTTTAAGTTTTAATGTCGTTCCTTACTTTCATTTTAAAAAACTTGTTTTTTTTATTTAATCAGTTTATAGAACCAGGTTTCATTTTACTGTCTTTGGTTCTTCAACCTTAGCAATACTGTATTTTTGCATAACATTTATCGCTTGGATGCACTTTCATGTATATTTGGCCTGATTATTCATTTTAATTTCTAGTCTTAGGACTCATTTATAACAGTTTCAGTTATCTTTATTTTTTTTATTTTATTTTACATTTTAGTTTCTGTTCATTTTTGAGTTTTATTTGTTGCATAAGCAGGACCGGAGTTAGGTTTTTTTTCAGGGGGAGGAGGGCAAATGTAGATTTTGCCGCCCTCGGCCACACCATTATTAATGCAAATATTGCAATTTTTGCTCAAAAAAATTACAATATAGGCTTATTTTGCCTATATATAGGCAAAGGCTTTGCCAATATAGGTCCTGTGCAAAAGCTTATTTTTGGTTCATCTTAGGTTTCAACATGGCTTTTTAATCTTCTAGGAAAACTTCTCTTATGAAAGACGTTTTTGAATTAGTAATAAACAGAACATTTGTGAAGATATACAGAAAGTTCGAAGGAAGGAGAACAATAAAATAAAATAGATATAGCGGTCGTGCCCGAAAGCTCCTCGTTCTTGCTTTATCCTGGATAAGCTGTTGGATTTTCTTTGGAATTTTATTCAGACTAGGATAATTGGCTAGATATTTTGTCGAATTGAGCTTCCGAAAAATCAAATATAACTGTAGGATTTTAATCTGTATCATAGGCAGCGCAATAGCGCTATTTCTGTAAAGAGCAATGTGGGCACAATGTATAATTTCTTTTTTTTTTTTTGTTTTTTTTCGTTTACACCAGGGCACTTCGTATCGAAGGAGTTGTCGTAAAAACTTCAGAAAGGGCTCATTCGATTGGAAATTGAAAGGGCAAGTGTCGTTTTAAATAGTCGAAAGTGATTGGAGATCAACTAGTAAACCCTCACACGCCCAACAGTTCCCTAAACACATCCAATCAAAATTTCGAGACAGCTGTTTTGTTCTACATAGTTAAAGGGTCCGGAAATTATGTCTTTGAGGATGAAAATCCCCCAGCCCCCTGGGCATGGGTCGTAAGTTATGCGCTGGAGACATATAAGGTTTATATAGAAAAGTTGATCGTATAAATTTCGGAGGGGGCTCATTGGATTGGTAATCAGAAGTTTTAGTACCCTTTCTGAGATTTAGAGTGATCGGAGGGTGGATAACCCCCACACCTTGCATTTTTCCGATATTTGTCTAATAGAGATTTTGAGATGGAAATTTGGTGTCGTAGAAACTTCACTACCCTGGGGGCGTGTAAGGTTTATATAGAAAGGATGATCGTGTGAATATTAGAGGGAGCTCATTGGATTTGTAATGAGAAGTTCTAGTACCCTTTCTGAGATTAAGAGTGATCAGAGGGTAGATACATCCCCACAAACCTCGTATTTTCCTTAAATGCAACTTACATAATTTTTTAGACAACTTACATAATTTTGAGATGGCATTTGTTGGTGTAGAAACTTCGAAAAAGGCTCATATGATCGGAAATTGAAAGAGATAGTGCCCCTTTTAACAGTCAAAAGTGATTCGAGGGGAGCTAAACCCCTCACATGCCCACCATTTTCCCAAATACATGCCATCAAAATCACGAGAGAGCCATTTTGTTTAACGTAGTTGAAAGGTCTAAAGATTATGTTTTTGAGAATGACAACCCCCCTCCCCCCGCCACTCTTGGGACAACGGTTGTAAGTTATGTCCTGGGGGCATGTAAGGTTCTTATAGAAAAGGTGTTCGTATAAACTTCGGAGGCGCTCATTGGATTGGTAATCAGAAGTTCTACTACCCTTTTTAAGATTCGGAGGGCGGGTACGCTTTCCCCCCGACACATCGTATGTTCCCAAAACGTGGTCTGATAGAAATTTTGAGACTGTCATTTGTTGTCGTTGAAATTGCAAAAAAATTCCCATTCGACTGGAAATTGAAAGGGTCTTTTTTAAAAGTCAAAAGTGATTGGAAGCACGTCTAATAGAAATTTTGATACGGTCATAAGCACGTCTTAATAGTTGTAATAGTCAAAAGCACGTCTAATAAAAATTTTGATACGGTCATTTTGTTCTACGAAGTTGAAAGGTCCGGAAATTATGTCTTTGAGGATTATAACCCCCTTCCCACAGCTCCCAGGGCAAGGGTTGTAAGTTATTCCCTGGGGGCATGTAAGGTTTATATAGAAAAGTTGATTGTATAGACTTCAGAGGGGGCTCATTGCTAATCAGAAGTTTTAGTGCCCCTTTTGAGATTCAGAGTGACGGCGAGTGGATGCCCCCCCCCACACCTTGTGTTTTTCCGAAATTTGTCTGATAGAAGTTTTGAAATTTCCATTTGTTGTCGTAGAAACTTCAAAATTGCTTCATTCAATTGGAAATTGAAAGGGCTAGTGCCTTTTTTAATTGCTAATAGTGATTAGAGGGCAACTAGCCCTCCTCCCACTACCACCATTTCTCCAAACACATCCAATCAAAATCTTGAGATAGCCATTTTGTTCAATGTAGCTGAAAGGTCCGGAAATTATGTATTTGAGGATGACCTCCTCAGGGCAAGGGTTGTAAGTATGCCCTGGGGGTATATAAGGTTTATATAGAAATCGTATAGGTGGTCATATTAACTTCGGAGGGGGCTCAATGGATGGCTTGTCAGAAGTTTTAATGCCTTTTTTGAGTTTCAGAAAGATGGGAGGGTGATTATCCCCCCACAAACACACCTCCTATTTATCCGAAATGGATCTGATGGGAATTTTGTAATGGCCATTTGTTTTCGTAGAAACTTTAGAAAAGGGCTCATTCCATTAGAAATTGAAATGGCTAGTGCCCTTTTTAATGCGCGAAAGTATTTGGAGGGCAACTAACACCCATCCCGTGCCCACCATTCCCCCAAACTCATCCAATCAAAATTTTGAGATACCCATATTGTTCAACATAGATAAAAGGTTCGGAAATTATGTCTGAAGATCACCTCAGGAAGGGTTGTAAGTTATATCCTTGGGGCTTATAAGGTTTATATAGAAAGGACGATCGTATAAACATCGGAGGGGGCTCATTGTATTGGGAATGAGAAAGTTCTTGCGAAGATTCACAGTTATCATAGTGTGGATACACCCCCCTAAACCTTGCACTTTCCCAAATGCAACTTATAGAAATTTTGAGATGGCCATTTGTTGTCGTAGAAACTTCAAAAAAGGCTCATTTGATTGGATATTGAAGGGACTAGTGCCCCTTTTGATAATTAAAAGTGATTGGAGGGGAGCTAACCCTCTCACACCCCCACAACTTCCTAAAATACATTCAATCAAAATTTTGAGACAGCCATTTTGTTCAAAGTAGTTAAAAGGTCCGAAAATTATGTCTTTGAGGATGACAACCCTACTCCCCCGGCTGTCCTTGGAGCAAGGGTTGTAACTCATGCCCTGGGGGCATGTAAAGTTCTTATAAAAATGGTGTTCGTATGAACTTTGGAAGGGCTCACTGGATTGGTTATAAAAGATCTAGTACCCTATTTAAGACTCAAAGCGATCAGAGAGTGGATACTGCCGACACCTTGTATTCTCTCAAAATGTATCTGATAGAAATTTTATACTGCCATTTGCTGTCGCAGAAACTTGTAAAAAATTCTCTTTTGATCGGAAATTGAAAGGGTCTTTTTTAATAGTCAAAAGTCATTGGAGGGCAACAAGCTTCCCTCCCGTACATCAATTCCCAAACATGTCTAATCAAAATTTTGAGATTGCCATTTTGTTCAGCGTAGTTAAAAAATATGGAAAATATGTTTTTGAGCATGACACCCCCCACCCCAGAGCCCTTAGCGCAAGGGTTGCAAGTAATGCCCCGAGGGCATATAAGATTCTTTGGAAGGGGTGGTCGTATAAACTCCAGAGGGGCTTATTTTTATTGAAAACTAGATGTTTTAGTTCCCCTTTTAAGAGTCAAAGTAATCGGGGGAGCCTCCCCCCTCTATGTTTCATTTTACACAAATTTATCTGATGAATATTTTGAGATAGCTATTTGTTCAAAAATAGTCTAAAGATCATATAATAAGCTCCTTGTGGTGGACAGAATCCCCCAGAGTCGGGGTTAAGGATTGTAAGTTTTCCCCAGGGGCATATAAGGTTTTTATGAAAGGGATGGTCGTGTGAACTTTAGAAAAGGCTCATTTGGTTGGAAATGTATAGTTCTAGTTCTCTTTTAAAAGTCAAACATGTCAGAGAGCAACTAGCCCCCCCTCCCTGACATCCTCTTTTCCTAAAACACATACAATTGAAATTGTGAAATAGTCATTTTGCTACCAACAGTCCAAAAATCATTTGACAATGTTATAGGGTGGACACAATCCCCCAGAGCCCATGGGCAAGGTTTGTAAGTTGTGCCTATGGCATACAAGGGTTTTATGGAACGGGTAGTAGCATAAACTCTGGATCGGATGGAGCATATTTGATTAGAAATTGGGAATTTTATTGCCCTTTTTCAGAGATAAGAGTGAATGAAGGGACGTCAGACCCTGTCCCCCCAATCCGATCTTTCTGCGAAACATATATGATTGAAATTTTAAGAGAACTATTTTGTTCAGCATTGTTGGAAAATCCAGTAATTATCTATTTGGGGATGTCAACCTCCCCGCGGTCTTCAGGACCAGGGCTGTAAGTTAAGCAACACATTCATTGGCTACACATAGTGTATGCTATTAAGAAAGGTAGGCATTTTTGAAATTTACTTTCTAAGAAGTAGGAGGTTATTCAGTTGAGCCTTTTGAGAATGTTGAGGGGAGTGCTGAAATAAATCAAAACACGTTATGCGTATACGGATTGTCAAAAGGGTACAACACAGGAATAACTGAGTATTTTAATTTGTAAGATTCAAGAAAGGATAAGGAAGATGACCAAAAATACAATATTTGTATACCATCAATGCTACTACAACTACCACCGCTACTACTACCACACTACTCCATTTACAGTATTAAGAGGAAATTTGAACTAAATTAAAAGACGCTGTGTGCATGTACATTGTCAAAATAGCGTATCTCAAGAACTGATTTGGGTATTAAGTTGAAACTTTCAAAGAATACTTAAAAAGGGGAAGATCATGTCACCAAAAGGTAATATGTGCACACTACTGCTAATACTACTGTTACTGCTGCATTTAATACTGCTACTATTACTTCTATTGTAAGTACTTGTTGGGCTAACAGCATTGAAATGAAAATTTCAAGAAGTATATAAACATATAGGTTATTAAAAGGACCTATCAGCAATGTCATTCCAATGGCTAATTTTATTAAGTTGAAACTTCCAGGAGTTGATGAGAGGGATGTTCAACTGACCAAAAGGCTATAGGTGTTGTGAGGGATGTTGAACTAACCAATACTTAACTAATAATAAGATTTAAGGGAAATGGGAACTTCCTGGGAGGGTGTAAATAAGGAGGTTTTGAACAGATTGGGATGGAAGAGGAGCCTGCGTAGCTGTGCTGGCCTCAGATGGCTTGGTCCTGTGGTGAGTTGTCAATATTAGTAGTAGTAGTAACTCTAAGGAGACATGTTCAATTTTTTGCGAAATGAATTATACACACAGTTTCGGTAGCTTGACACTAGAAATCGATTGACACATTCAAGAATTACATCATCTTTTGTCCTTTCCAATATAATGAAGGAAATGTGCCAGTCCACCACATCGACCGTGGAAATATTTTTTCGTGCTTTTACTCTCCTTGAAAGATAGAAAAATTGAAAATGCTTAAGGTCAAAAGTCGTAAGCTCCTTCATATTCAAGGCAATTTCCGGGCGTTTTGATTTGAAGCTGTTGCCGAATTAAAACATAGGGAAAATCAAAATACAAATTTTGTATTTGCTCTCCCTTTCTTTTCCCATGTTCAAGTTCGTCTGAGCAACTTCCCATAAAAAGTGCGAGAATTTGAGACTAAACCCCTAAAAGTACAAAAACCAATAGGCTACAATTCTAAGTTTTTAAAAGATTTACTCTACAGAAAGAATTGTGTGATACTTTCATATGCTGATTACTAAATGTTTGTATCCCTTCAGAAAAAAGGAACATGAATCATCTAGCAGGAATCCCGGAACATTGCGGAAAGCTGTTAAAAAAACTCACTTAAAAGCTAATGTTTTTATTCATTTGGTTTTTAAAGTTATATTTTTGATAATGCCATAGCACTTCGCTTTGTCATTTATAATTCGTTTTGCTGCAGACTTATAATTCTCCACGTTGATAGAAATCATCCCACCCCCATAATACAAATATGTATAGTAACGCATGTTTACTTCAAAGCTGGTAAAGCCATTTATTAAAACAAAGAAAATGAGACAACTTGAAATAAAAAAGCGTCCTATTTAATAGCCTTTCAACCTTTAAAATACAATGACCTATATTCTCTATGTATCTATGAGGATTGATTCGAGGATCTCTGGTATTATTTCGTCATTACAATCATTGAACAATCCTTCCCTTAGATTCCCTCAGCCATTTAAAAGGATATCACAATTGAAACGTTCCAATCCATCTATGGAAAAATACTACGTAGTTGGTAAGTTAATAGTCTATCTGGAAATGTAATATACCCTTCTTACACTTGAAACTCTGGCATCAGCAAAAATCAAATATACACAATCCTGGCTAGAGGCATTACTAGAGACAAATTATTGGGAGAGAGGAGGCAATAGAGTCTACTGACTGACAATTCACTGTAGTCAGTTGGTTTGGTGATATTACTAATTAATTTTTTTAGCGATTGAGACTGATAAGTTTCTTTGCAAAATTTGTAGTTAAAAAAAGAAAAAATTATAGTTAGAGAATTTCTATTTTCGAAGTTGATGCATAGAAACAAAATTTCAATAATCACTAAAGTCTCATTGCGAAAGTTGTATTCATAAGAAAAAAACTCAGTTGATCTTTGTCTGTATTATCTTCTTTCCTCTGTTAGAAATAAGCATTCTGATCCAAAAGATGGCTTCCACAAGTTTTTTTTCTCCAAGTGTGACACTCCAAAATGAATAAGGTGCATAAATTAAAAAAAAACAATCCTTCTAGAGCCTCCCTTAAAAGGCGCTATTAGGCTGAAAAATTTTTAACTCTGGTTTTTTTTTTCTATTGCAACTGAAATTTTTGGTACAACAGGAATGACATCTAATATTAAACTGTTTGCGTAAAATCAATTTTGATATCCAGGTAGTGTTCAATAGATGATTAAATGTGTTCGTTCATTGATCAATTGCAATTAGTTACTATAAAGGCCGTGTTCAAAGTAGCTTATTGGAACTGATTGTAGTTTTGAATGTAGGATTCCTGTGCAGATAACTCATTATTTGGAAATAATGAGTTTCAGTAAGTGCTGTTGAGCACAATTCAACAATTACAATTACACATTGAACGCCAAAAAATACAATATTGTTTGTAATACACTAATTGAATCCAAAGAATCTACACTAATCGTGGGTTAATTTTTAACTTCATTCTTTGAGTCTATCAGAAACCCTTAGTTAAAAAAATAATCCGATTCTAACTATGATTAAACATTTATGCAGGACATTCATTATAATTGCATCAGGTGTGCATAATTGCATCACAAGTCAGTGTTATCACATTGGCTTATTACACGCCAAACTGGCTTATTTTAATGCCGACTGGCATGGAAATTTTGGCAACTCGCCTTTGGCTTAAAACTCGGCTATTTTTATTTTGATCTGGTCTTTTTATGACATGACCTTGTTTATCGGGAAGAAATTGTTTTTTTTTTTAACAATTCATCCACCATTTGAATCCAATTGGTTTTATGCCATAAAACAATGATGTAGAGTCTATGCGCACGAAAAGTTGAAATCATGGTTACCTTACCGCCCAAACTCTCTGGTCAAGTTACTGAATCAAGTTTAGCAAAGTTTTTAAATTTCCAGAGACATGTAACTTAATTTTATCATCTTTCAGCGACTCTTTGGTGATAAATTCAGTCATGGATTGAATTATATGGCTATATCTGAAGGTACAGTATATTAACTGTTACTGCCGAGTAAGGAACCAGCTCAATATATACTATATTCCCTAATTGACCTAAGAACAAGTTGAACATGCTACTCAAGTCCTTTTTTATGTTTTTTTTTCCAAATGTACTAATCAATTCACTTGTAAATACACCCCTCTCTCGATAGTCCCATATATGCTCCTGATAATGTAAAATTCCATCACATCAATCCAATCATACGCTATAGCTCCTGCCCTAAACCGATTTTCTTCGTACATTATTTCAATATACCTCCGAGTGTAACTGAGTGCAAAATTGACCAAAACATTATATAAATTGGTTTCAAAAAGCATATAGTAAGGGGAGGAGATATAATAATTTGATTAATAAACAGAATTCCACAGATTATAGATGAAAAATTTCATCCTTATAGTGCTTTCTTTTAGTTTTTAGATATTCCTTGGGCTATGCATGTGACTATCAGGACAAAGGACATTTGCGAGTTCTGGGGCTATAATGAGAGAAAGTTTGAGATACCTAGGGTACGTTCTGCGGATGAAGGATGACAGATTGCCGAAGATTCTCCTTTTCAGCCAACCGTCAAGGGCTAAGCAAAAAGCAGGCCGTCCGCGAATGGGGCAGAAGGATGTCATAAAGAAAGATTTGAAAGAAATGAAAACGTCCCGGGAGGTTGTAAAGACGGAGGCTTTGAATAAATTGGGAGGAGTGTGCGTATCTGTGTTGGCCTCAGGCCGCCTGGTGCTTCGGTGAGTTGTTATTATTAGTAGTAGATATTAAATCTTTCGTCTTTTATAGTTTTTTTCGTGATCTTGTCCTGGCCTTGACTAAAGACCTTTCTTTGGAAGCTGGCTTAGCTTTCTCTTGCTATTTTTCATTATTACGACTAGTCAAAACTTGCCAGACCGTTATTCGCTTGAAGACAATAATTAACTAGACCTGGGAAGCGAATCCAGAGTGCCAGGGGAAAATGTTTCTGGCTAGTGGTTTAGTATTGAATTCAATTTATCATGCTTATGAGTATAATAAAAATTCCGATTTTTTTTTGTTTTCTTCTTTTTTTTATTCATTGCTTTAGGAAATTAAAAGCATTTCTGAAAACCTTGCAAGACAATGACTGAGACTAATTATTTATGCTGGTTTATAGGTGAAAACTGATTATAATAATTTAAGTTTGGTCAGTATTTCGATAATTTGCTATTAATCTTGTTATTCGCAACTATTTGGTGTAATTTTCACTAGCCTGTCTTGTATGCCAACTTTGCTTTTTGTTTGTTTTTCGTGACTAGCGTGTTTTCACCGTTAAGACACGTTTTGTCACGAAAACACCTCCTTTAACTTAGAGACTCACTGTGTTTATTTATCATTATCGTGAATGTTTTAAAATATTGAGGTTAAAATACTGTCAATTACTTTCTAGTTTGCCGTATTGAAAGCATTCTTAACTGAAATTGCCTTCAAGAGGAGACTCAGAACTTTTAGATCGCTTAAGATTAATAACTTTCATTAATAAAGTAGGCATTATTTGTATTGAGGAGCATTATTAGACAGGTAGAATAAGAAATAAAAATACCGATTGATTTATAGTTCAGTGCTGTATCTGAATTAAACGAACTCATCCTGTACGATTTCATTTACAAAACACTGGAATTTTTAGGTTCTGGACTTGAAAAACCGAGGTTTTGTTCAGTTTTTAGCTTACTTAGGATTTGGGGTCTGGAAGTTTTTTGGATTTTTCCTCAATAATGGAATACCCAGTAACGGAAAGTTTCTCCAACCAATACATAAGGCGTAGGCACACAAGATAAACATTTGTTGGATTTGGGGCAAAACAATTTCTCACGTGCTTTTCAAAGGCGCTAGCTTATTTTTTGGTCTATAATCTGGCAAAACTAGCAAAAGGCAAAACGTGCTTTTGAGCAACAATTTCAAAATATGCACCTCTTTCCAAAATTCTGGAATTAGAAAGTCATGAGAATACCAGGCCTTAGTATATAGGTTACTTTTGGTAATAATTGTTCCTTAGCATATCTACTGTTGAAAATAAAGAAAAGCTTATGTATCAATCTTACTTGTGGCATTTCCTGAAGGAAACCTTAGACTGTAGGCCTAATAGCCAATCAAACTTCTTACTTTCTGACATACAGAAAACTTATCTTATATTGACCCTTTTGATTGCTCCTATTTTAATTCATAATTTTTAACAGATTATTTTTTTATATTCACTTCAAGTTACATTTTCTGCAACTTTTACATAGGCCTAGTCTAAATAAATATTTTGTAGGTAGTAGGCCTAGTTATGACTATCAGGATAAATTTGTACGTATTTTTTTATTTTAGCTAGGAAGAAAGTAAATCCATTACTTGATGCCCTTTTCCATGCTTTTCCCAAATTGTATAGGCTAATTGCTTTTGGGGGCAAATATCATTTTGGGTCTTTAAGTGGCTCAAAATAGCATATAGTAACCAATAGTTTAAAAAACTGTTTATGTAAATTTAGGGCAGTTGGTAATACTGATCTACAAATAAGATGAACATACCATTTGATGCCTTTTTTATCCTCTTTCTGAATAGGCTGTAATAATTGCTATACTCAGAAATTCAATTTTAAGCCCATTAAAAACCATGAAAGCTGATACTTTTCATTCTTATTTTGGCTATATGAAAGGGTAAAAACAACAATTTTACTTTGTTATATTCTGAAAAATTGTAGTCAATACAATTATCATCTGCTGCATCTCTGCTATAAATTATCCAGACCTCCCCCTCTCATTTGCAAATATATAGCCCAAATTATATATATTTTTTTTGTATTTTCTGGCTCTTGATTTTTTCACAGTTGATTTGATTTACCAGTAAACCAATTTATACAAGAGCAAGCTAACAGTAATATCCAAGCAGTATCTAAAGTAAGGAAAAATGTCATCTTTGAGGGTCCATAAAGTGCTTAAAATCAAATTGCCAAGTAATACAATTATCATAATCAGAAAGAGCACAGAAAAAGGTATCAAGTGCCAGGTTCACCTTATTTGTTGGTCAGTAATATAAAATGCCCCAAACTGCAATTTGTATCTGATTCAGATATGGTATAGGCTGATTCAGCTATTATTTTCAATAGCTTTAATAGCAAACTTACAGGAATTTTTAAAGAGCCTGAAACTCAAAAAGGCATCACAGCAAAACAAAAAGTACACCATTACAGTCCTCACCTTGAAGAATAAGAGAAACCACATTTTTGTATGGGTAACACTGGTTTACCCTCTTTCTTTTTTGGTTCTGTATTTTTTTTTCTCTGTTGCTAACTGGGAACTGAAACATCACACCTAGAGTAAAGATACCATGATTTGACAATATTAGTAAAAACCACTTTTTCTACTTTAGAAGTCCTAATTTAAAGGCTTTTGGTTTAAAAGGAGTTTCAGTATGCATAAAAAACATATAGGAATCCAACTGTTTGATGAGAAGTTTTATCTGAAAAGAGTACAAAACTCTGATTCTCACTTACAAATTCAACACAATTTAACAAAACAGTTAAATTGTTTTCAATGCAAGTTGGCACCCAATTCAACACATGTTGAAATACTTTGGGAATGCCTGGTGTACTCAACATGTATATTCTTGTTTCTTTGTTTTTCATCAACTTCATTTAATGTATAAAAGTATAAAACACTATTCAAAAAGTAGAAGTAGTAAAACTATTAAAATTGTTTCAAGTATGTAGTATTTAGTATAACAAAGTTAATTGATTGTAAGGAGTGTGATATTTTGACCTAGATCCCATAAATCTTCTATTTTCCAAGTGTTGCATATATGTCACAGGAATAGTATCTCCAAATGCTATCTGGAATGGCCTGCTTCCTGTCAATTTTAATGGTCCAGCAGAGATTTGTTCATTGTCGACAGTGTAAATGTCATCAACATTCAGCCATTTCAAGGTGTGATTAAATAAAAAAAAAAAAGTTTTTTTTTAAATAAAAGTAAGGAGCAACATTATAACTTAAAATAAACAGAAATTACTCCATATATGAAAGGGGCTGTTCTCTCCTCAATGCTCAGCTCTTTACACTAAAGTTTGACTCTTTCTCTCATCTTCACTTTTCAAAACAGTAAAAAACTGTTTTGAACATTTTTAAATTAATGAATGTTTTGATTTTGGCTCTCTGCACATGAATAATTCAAATGAAATTTGCATATTAATTTTTTTGGCTAAATGACTTTCTCTTAGATTTGATCAGGTGATTTTGAGAAAAAAAGAGGTGAGGGAGAAGGCCTAGTTGCCCTCTGATCTTTTGTTTACTTAAAAAGGCAACTAGAACTTTTAGTTTTTCAGAAACATTTTCATTAGTAAAAAATATATGTAACTTTTGTAATGAACTTCTATATTCATATATTTTTATTATGTATGAGGGGGTTTCCCCCTTGTTAATACCTTGTTCTTTACACTAAAGCTTAAATTTTGTCCCAATTCTTTAAGAATGACCTCTGAATCACAAAGGCCATAGAATAAATAGTTAAAATTATTAAAAATGCTTTAGCATGAATAGCATGCTATTGAGGAGGAGATGAACCCCTCATATGGATAATAATTTGTGTTTGTTTTAAGTTTTAATGTTGCTCCTTGCTTTCAGTTAAAAAAACTTTCACATATATTTTTTCACTGTTTTTTGTTTTAAATAATGCTAGAAAATCCTATACGCCCCTCATGAAAATTCTCTTCCCCTATGACAAATTCCTCCATGGAAAGATCCTCCTATGTAATTCCCTTCCCTCAACCCCCCTCTTAACCCCCCAAAATCCCCCTTGAAAATGTCCATACATTTCCCTATAACCATTACTATATGTAAATGCTGGTCAAAGTTTTGTAACTTGCAGCCTCTCCCCTGGGGACTGTGAGGGAGTAAGTTGTCCCCAAAGACATAGGTATTGGGTTTTTTGACTATGCTGAACAAAATGGCTACATTAAAATTTTAAAGTTTATTTTGGGAAAAATGAGCATGAGAGGGGGCCCTCACTTAAAAAGGGCACTAAAACTTCTAATTTCTGTTAGAATGAGCCCTCTTGCAACATTCTTGGACCTATGGGTTGATACAATCACCCCTGGAAAAAAAACAAAAAAATATGCACCCACAATCAGTCTTCCAGCAAAAAATTTGAAATTCCACGTTTTTGTAGACAGGAGCATGATTAGGGTTCATTCTACAGTAGGGTTCTTGGATATGCTGAATATGATAGTATAATTTTTGTTAAGATTCTATGACATTTAAGGGTGATTCCCCCCTAATTTCCTAAATAAGGCAAATTTTCTCAGGCTTATTACTTTTGATGGTTAAGACTGAATTTGATGAAACTTATATATTTAAAATCAGCATAAAAATCTGATTCTTTTGATGTATCATTAGTATCAAAATTTTGTTTTTTATAGTTTTGTTTACTATTGAGCCAGGTCATTCCATACTACTCTTCATTACCATAAGCTGTTTGATCTACAATTCTAGTCCACTTGAAAAAATTTAGCTTGAATTTTCCTTTGTCAGGAAAGTCCAGAATCCTAATGACAAGATATTGCACCTTGCTTTTTTTTGCTGCTAAAGAAAATGGCATAGTATTTGTCAAGCTGTGGTTTAACTTCTGACCCAACAGGTGGTGGAATTTAGGAGTCAGATCCAGAAAATGATTGTGGCTTGCCATCTTTGAATATCATCTTATTATGAGCTTTGTTTCCTCTTTTGGCTTTTGCACAGGGATAGTCAAGATTGGAGATATATTGATAGAATTTACTCCTTACTATTCCAGAAGTAGCTGTGTTCAGTGCCACAATGTCTTTGTCTCATGCCAAGCCGAAAGAAATTAACAAAGAAACCAGTTTCTTCTTAAGATTTACACAGTGTAAACTTGACTGAGCAGAGTATAATACACAAGTATCAAAATTCATTCCCCCTATAGAAAAAAACCAAACAGTGTTTAAAATTCTCAAATTTGGAAAGCCCTGTTTTCCACAGGGGAATATTTTCTGGGAGGGTATTGTTCATGGGGAGATTTTTCTGTGGGGGGGGGGTAAATGCCTAGAACCATATTTCCTATTTAAGATTATTAGAAATTGTGACACCAAGGAGTTTAGCATGTTTCACTAGCATTTTGGATGTGATAGGGTCTAGGAAAATGGGAGTTGATTTCAACAAATTTAGAAGTTTAATTTCATTATATTTGATTTAGTGGATTTTATTTTCATGTGTAGATTCTTACATTTATCCAAAATATAGGTTAGGATTTTGAAGGGTCGCTTTTGGCATTTCTATGACATGGTTCTAGACATTTACCCCCTCTTTCCAAATTTAAGAATTCTATTTTTTTTATTGGTCTCATTGATAAGTGCTAAGGAAAGGGGAAAATGACTTCCATGTGAATCTCTGCAAGTTTTGGCAGCAGCAGGCACCCATAATTTGACAGCTATAGTTTCATCAGTGGCCCCTGTAATTTTGACACCAATTATTTCTTGTATGTTTTACGCGTTCTGCGAGTAAGAACTGCTAGAAATGCTAGAAGCCATTATCTACATTTGAATTTAGCTGAAGGAAGATTTTTAGTGTGCCTGGTATTCCATTACATTAAACAAGAATTTTTGACACTTGCACCTAGCTTTAACAACATAATATTTAATTTTCATTTTATTTTCATTTAATTTTCATTTAATTTCATCAAGAAAAAGCTAATGTGGTTAGAATTCAGATAAGATGTATCTTGATGCATTGATGCTAATCCCTACTGTTTTTTTTGCAATAAATAACCAAGTAATAACAGTTTGAACATTACATACCTAAAAAATTGCTGGGAGCTGCTTTCTTGTGGAAAACAGTAAACTGACTGAATTGAATGTTCTTTTTTTTTACCTGGGTGTACCAACTATAGTGTCAACGTTTTCTATTGTTGAAATACAGAAATGACTTCAAGAGATGGTGCTCCAAGTCATGACTAAGCAGAGTTATTCAATTTCGAAGGAAAATTATGACAGTGGTTCCAAAACTGTACTGTCAAATCATTGGTACCTTTACCCTGTTAACCTTGTTTAAAAGATAATTTTTTATATCCAATTATTTTTTTAGCTAATATTTAAACTCTACATCATAGTCTAAAAACTATAGACAACAGAATAAATTTCCTTTTGGGAACCCTTTAAGGGCTTAGATGCTGAATTATATGAATGTGTATAAATTCACTACTATGGGACCAATTGAAGAAAAGCTTAATCAATCTGTAAAATTATCTAGACACAATTGTAAATACTTAATTATCTCATTTCTAAAAGTGCATTGCTTCACCCCCCCCCCCCTTAATGGATAAATGTAGATCCCAGTTTATTTAGCCTATTGCCTTCATTATTTTTTTGCAGTAAATATCTGGTGCTTGGCCACGTCTAAAGAAAACATGCAAATGAAGTAAAAGTAATTCCATCAGATTAGTAAATTTTTAGTTAGTGGGCTTCTTGCTATCTTGTGAAGTAGCTGAGATATGTGAATGAAACTTTCAGGAATGAATCCAGGTTCTAAGGCATGCTCTAGGATAGAGCTATCAAGCTACTATTTTCCCCCTTTCCTTATTTCTAGTGATTAGAAAACTGTATAGATAGCAGGTATATGCCTACCTAAATTTTAACAAAAACATTTTTTTCCTAATATTGGATTTTAAGGCTCTTTTTTTAAAATATAATCAATATTGAACGAATGACTAAATGAAATTCATTTCCTGTTGGTCAACAATTTTACAAATGGAGGAAGAATAAGTGAAGAGAAAAAGAAAAGAGAAAAAAACCATAGTGAAATGCAATGCAATATACTCAACAACAAAAAGGAACACTTTAAGAAAATAACACATGAAAATCGTGGCTTGGAGCAAGCAAACTTTTAACTTTATTTGTCTTTCAATAACAGTGGTAAAAGGATCTGTACCTCCATATTTTGTGGGTACTCTGGAATTTCTGGCCCAAGGTAGGAGATTAAGAAGGTATTTACAATACTTTTAATAATAAGAACAGAGATCCTTTATCCTCTTCTAGCAGGATTGGCAACAAGGGTGATAACAAGAGAACTTGCAGAACAACAGAAACACTATAAAGATGTTCAAGTAAAAATGATTTAACAGAAATCTACTGCCAACAAGGAGTCACTAGGTATAGCAGGCTTTGGAGCAAAATGCTGAACAAGAGTCAATTAAGTCAATTTAAGGTTTGATGCTATTGGAAGGCCAAGATAAGTGACAACACTAGAAGGAATATAAACTTAATTGCTGAGCCAATTAGAAGTAGTAGGGCTAAGAATGACTATTACAGTCTTTTTCAGCATTTTGCTGAAAAAGGCCGGTCTGCTGAAAAGCCCTTGGTATGGATCATTCCTGAAAGCCTGGAACACTGCTTATGTGATCCCCATTCCAAAGATAGAGTCTGACCTTACTAATGTAGGATTGTATCATCCCATAAATCTGCTGTCCTGTGTAGGTAAAGTTTATGAAAGCGTCATTAATAAGACTCTTTACAAATACCTTGAGTCACATCTGTTGTTGGCAGATATGAAATATGGTTTTTGCAGCATATGGTCTACATTAAACTGTCTGGTTGCCCAGTATCAAGAGTGGGTTGAGCTCCTTTCTCAGGGGCATTATATTTGCCTTCTCTCCTTTGACATTGCAAAAGCCTTTGATCATGTATGGCACAAGGGACTTCTTTGTAAACTGGAGTGTTTGCTGACTTTGAGGTGTTTGCTGAATTTCTTTGTCAATGATCATTGCAAGTTGTCCTTGATTGTTTCATATCAAAAGGACACCAAGTCTTATCAGGAGTACCCTAAGGAAGTATTCTTGGATCAACTCTTTTCCTGGTTCTCATAAACAACCTAGGGGACAACCTTGTGAAGAAACCTCACCACTTTGCTGATGACACGACAACAAAAACATCAATTAAAAAAGACAAAGATCCCAGCAAACCCCACAAGGAGCTTCAGGCTGACCTGGAGAGAATTGAGGTGTGGGCAGATGCATGGCTTGTAAGTTTTATGGCATTGCGAACAAAAGAGCTCCTAATTTCTAAGGCGCATAATATGAGGGCTCATCCTGATTTTGTCTTCAAAAGAGAGGCAATAACGCGAGTTGATACATTGCGCCTACTTCGAGTTAATTTCTCCTTGGATCTCTCATGGACTAAGCATCTGAGTAAAATTAGATCCTTTTGCTCCAAGAAGCTAGGATATATCCTAAGATGCAAAAATCTTCTCCCTGATAAGTCTATTCTGCCACTTCTCATTTTATGCCTCAGATCTGTCATGGAATATGCATCTTCTCTCTTTGCTGGTGCACCTAAAATCCACATTGCTCAACTCCAACAAATTCAAAATAGAGCAACTTGTGCAGCAACCTCTGTAACTCACTTACATGAATCTGAACTTTTTTCTTTCCAGTTGACTCAAAATGAACCTAAAAAGACAAATAAATTTTTTTTGTCATATGGTTAAACACCCTTTTTTTCCAAATCATTTATATCCTTCTTACATGAAACTAAATTTTATTTCTTTCATATTGAATCAAAAGCGAATCTGAAAAAGACAATTTTCAAAAAATAGTCAAACTAAGGTTGCTTCCTCCATATTGACTCAAAAGAGAGCCTGCAAAAGATAAGTATAAATTTTTCCTTCCATGTTGGTTCAAAAGGGAACCTGAAAAAAACAAATGTCAAATACTAGTCATGTCCTTAAGCATAAGTTTCTTCTCAACTGGAGTTTCTGGACTCAACAGGGAACCTGAAAAAGACATGCTGAAGTGCAACTTGTTTTTTTTTTTCAGATAATTTGTAACCTACTTATGTGAAACTGAAGTTTTTTCCTTTCATATTGTCTCAAAAGAGAACCTCAAGAAGGCAAATATCAAATATTAGTCATATGCAGAAGCTCAATTGTGTTGCAAGAGCAACACTTTGGTTTGTTGTGTTTTTTTTTTCTAACACCCCAATTTCAGCTTATACCTAGAAAGTGGTAAGGGTCTAACCTCTGCAGTTTTTACGGAAAATGTGGACCTTAGGCCGGATTGATGAATATGACTTTGCATTTTGGAAAGCTTCGTAGAATTCTTGCCTGGGGGCGAAAATCTGTTATTTCTACCCATTCTGTTTGTGATTTCAGCTGAGTTTATGATTCAGTTTTTTGCACTTGCGATTGCGGTAGAGAAATTGTATCAGATGTTCCTCTTAAACTTTAAAAGTTCTCTTATTGTTAAAGTAATTGGAGTTTATCCTTTGCTCCTTTCAAAGTGATGTTGTTAGAAACTTGGCCTACGGCAAAAAAGTCAACTTTTGAACTGAGACAGACAGATTTTCTTTTTCGACGACAGTCGATAGCTCTTGATGAGCTGATCAAAGTATATGTCATCCATTTTTTTGTAGAAAAATTTCTTCATGAGATATACCAGTTTGAAAGTTTAAAGGGGTTGACAACTTCAGTAGTAAGGTATACACTGAAACCAAAAATAGCCCAATACCAATTGTGAGACATATAGGGGAGTTTTCAGCAACAGCCAGCTGTTATCATATCATCTAACCGCCTCATGTAACAGCCAGCTCATAATCATCTTTGGCAATGAGGGTTTGCAACTTTTACTAGTTGGTGTTCCTATTGTTTGTTTCCAGTGTATTCGATGGTAAGACCAATTTGGTTCCAGTGGCAAGACATGTAGGGGACTTGTAAGTAATAATCGGCTGTTAGGCTACAATCATCTTCAGCAATGAGAGATTTGTAACTTTTGCTAGTTTCTATGAGGGGTTTGCAACTTTTGGGAGTTTGTGTACCTAGTATTTATTTTAAGATCCTTACAGATTAACAACTTCAGCATTTAATTGAAGCGAGGAAACAAAACCAAAGTGTTGATCTCGCAACACTTTATTCGGCAAAGCCAAACAAAGGTTGCCGCAACACCTCACGTTGCCCATGCAACGTAGATCTAGTTTTTTTTTCCAAATAATCTATAACCTACGTACACAAAACAAATGTTTTTTTCTTCCGTGTTGAATCAAAAGGGACCTGAAAAAGACAAATACCAAATATTATTCTCAGGGGAATCTTTAGCATGATTTATAATTTTCATCCGTGTAAATTTTTACCCAAAGAATTTTTAACTAAACAATCATAATGTTGATTTAGCATCTGTTATTGAAAGGGTTTGAAAAAGACTTAGTTTTAGTTTTATATTTTGGTATTTTTAACTAAATCTCAGGCCCCTCTCACTTACTTTGAAGCGAGTATTGTCTGCTCAGACAAGGGCGTCATGAAGGTGCTGTGTTCCCTCATTGCCGCCTTGTCTAGATAAAATTACCATTTCTGTGCTGAAAAAGTATTAGGGAAGATGTCGTTTTTTGTATTTATCCAAAGTTGAGGCAAAAATAAACTCTTTAAGAATGACAAACATATTATCAAAAGTGAACCTACAAAGGATTTAAAAACTAGCCTATGGAATAAATAATTTTGGAATCCTGAAAACTAGAATTTTGATTTTTCAGTTTTTCTGCTCTGTATAATGTTTTGCGATATTGTAAGCACATAAAGCAGAAAATAATCATAAAAGCTATCGATAAGTTTTGCAGTAAGTAGATGACCTTGATCATTTCAAACATCAGTTTATACTCCATATAAGGAAATGATTTAATAGAAACCCCACTCAGAGATCTCTTTAATCATAAGCAGCACAATCGTGCTGCCTAAGTGAACAGTCACCTTAAGAGATGCTACTCTTCTTTGAGCATTGCATATTTCTTTTTCAATAATTCTAATTTAATTTTAATTTGTTGATTCTTGATTCTTTTCTTTATCCTTTAAGCTCGAGTGGCTTCCTTATTTCTTTTTTTTTTACTTTTCATACATTCCTGGGGGCGGCTTGAAAATGTTTTTTCACCATTTCTTTACTTGGGAGAGGTCTTCTTTCATTCTTTGATTCTTTTTATTATGACTTGAAGATGATTTGCTGATCTCTTGGCATCGTTTTTCTTGCCTTTATATTCATTGCCCTTTGCTCCATCTTGAGATTTGACTAAATTCCATATCTAATCCTAAATTATTACATAGTATGTCTACCTGTCTAGTATGTTTTTTTTTTGCTTGAAGCTCCTGTTGTTCTACTCACAAGCTGCAAATCTGTGTTAAAGCTTTCATAATGTTCATAAACAGAACATAAACAGAACATAACTGAATTTTTCATCCACGCTACTTGTATTCATATTTGTCTTCTCACTCTATTTGATAAATCAAACGCTTCTAAAAATGGACTAAAATCAGCTGGCCTGTTTTCTGGGTTATATGCTTTTTGAGTCAGTTTCGTTGGCTTTAATCCAAAATGACGGATAAAAGTCGCCCTGCTATCTAGCTCTAGATTTTTGACTGCATCATCTTGTTCTGTTTTCTGCGAGAGTGGAATTTTTTTTTATTTTACCAAACAAATTAATAATTAGATTTAGTCCCCTGTTGCTTACCAGGGCCCTGTTACCAAATAAAATATCTCGTTTTAGTTTGAATCTTCTTTTGTAAAATTATGTACTTTTTAGTGAGGATAGGTGGCTATAAAAAAAAAAAAAAAAATTAGTTTAGTATTTTTAGTTCCATGCAAAAACCTACAGGCTGCTAGTACAAGAACTTTAGATTCTATAGAAATAAATTCTTTGATCAAGGGTAAGGTATTCGAACTCTGTTCACAGCCTATGTTACCCTATCAACTGTAGCTTTGGGAATTCAGATGAAAATGAGTTAGATTTTATTCAAATGCTCAGTTACTTCTAAACTGCACCAGTAAATGTACCTCTAATGACAATACAATAATACAGCATCAGAATTCATCAGAACATGCTTGGGCTGTCCTACGCCCATAGCAACTATAAAAATGTTACTGTATTATGTCATGTAATAGTTGTCTAGCCAACATACGGTTGTACAGACTATCAGTCACTGCTATTGTGTTTTTGTTTATTGCACTGTAATTGGTTAAATGTTCCAAAGTAGGGGGGTCTTGAAAACTTCTAAATAATTAAAAGAATTGTAGTTTGGGTAAGATTGAGCAACAATGTATTGTCAAAGATTTTTTTAACTTTTTATTTTCATTTTTCTGTTAAATACAAATTTTTCCATTAATAATTCCTCTTATTATTTTTGAAAGTTGTTTGACTCCTCCCCCGCTTTTTTAATTATACATAGAAAACTGCCTTTGAAAAGTTTCCTAAACAGTTCAATCTGTTTCTTTCTTTTGAAAAATCCATAGAGAAAAATGTTCTACAAAAATTGATATATAAGAAGAAATTCGTTTCTTGAGGGGAAGGGGGCAATTTCATCAAACAACTATTGTTTGTTGTTATTATTGACTATTGACATTAATCGCCACTAAAGCGGCGATTAATGTCAAAGATAATCGACAGCCAGAAAAATATTAAGATTTGGAATTGGGCTTGGCCCAAAGCAATATTTCTATTTTCAAAGTAAAGAGAATCTCAAATATATTCCAAGAGCCGTTGAAAGAGAGGGGCGACCAGGGCAAGCTGCTCCAGGGACCTTGGATATGATGTTGTCCACTTCGACCATATTTTTGCCTTTGATTCGGCTTTTTTTGATTATGTTTGAGACGGGAGAAGGTGCTGTAATTAATTGTGGCCCGGGCACCACCAGCCCTAGGAACGGCTATGCTTGTATAGACAACACATTTACACTAAATGTAAAAATTGACGTTTTTAAGCACCACATCCTTCTGGCCTTTATTGGTAAATTCTGATAGTAAAATTACTTTAGCAAGATTAATTTTTAGAATTTAAACGAATAATAGTCTGGTTTGTTTTTATGTCCAATGTAATTTTCCATGGTATTTTCATTTAGTTGCATAGCTACTATTTTAGATTGAGTGACATTTTAGGGGACACCAATTCCCCTTTTTTCTGTGCAGCTTCTAAAGCATACCTACACACAAGGCAAAAAGGAATAAAATAAAAAAAAAAGTGGTTTTAAACCACTGGCAAAGACTCTAAAACTTGCTCCTTTGCAGCACCAGCGCTGAGTATGTTGGACTGCTAGAAATTTTAATTATATTTTAATTGATTGTATTGCAATTCCCCACAAACCTGATTTACATTTCAAAACAACATAAAAAAGATCCTGTCTAGTTTGCAAAAGGTATAAATATTTGTGAATAAATAAATAAGGAAAGGGAAAGTATTGATTGTCTGCATAAATTCAGAGGCGCCATTTGAGAGACGCCCCATTTGGGGGGGGGGGTCAGGGGTGGGCAAATGTCCACCTCAGATTTTCCAGGGGGGCCCAAGCTTCCACCACAAAGGGCCCTTTGCCGGCCATAATAATCCATTATGTCCAATTGATTTGAAATTACTGCACGCCTATTAACCAAAGAGCGTAATTACTTGACGACCTTGGGGTAATTACGCTATTTGCTATTAATCATTGTAATCTTTGAAAGTAGGTAAGATACATAATAAAATTCTCGAGTTCTGTCAAATGCCCATCTCCTAGATGACTACGCGACACGAAGTGAGTCGGGGGAGGCCCAAGATGGAGTTTATGCCCACCCCAAGATTAGGTCCAAATGGCGCCTCTGCATAAATTAAAAAAAACTGGTTGCAAAATGTTTATATGTTTCTTTACGCCAGGGCATTGGCTGGTTAATTCGGTATGTAACTGAATACTTTTTATTTTATCTTTAAAAAATCTGTTTTATTAAGAGCTAAGTGTTTTATCCATTTCAAAAATACAACCTTCTTATGTTCAACTACATAGACTTATGTATGTTATTTTCTTTCAGGATTAGTTGTTTTATCACCGACTGAAGGATTAACAAGAAAATTTAATACTTTTGTGCTCTGATTCTTCAGAATAAAACGATGGCCAACGCTTTCAGGTAATTTTATCAGCATTTCTTATAATTAGTTTAAAAATATGTTCTTAAAAAATGATTTTTTCAAACAATTCCCATATAGTTCAAACATAAAACTAACACAAATTCTTAAGAATGAGTAGTGAAACCCAATAACGAGTAGAAATTAAAATAAATAATCAAATGAAATAGAAAGTTAACAAATACCGACCTGGGCAAATAAGTGGGTCTTAAAAAGAATACAAATTAAAATGCATAATCAAGTCAAACTAATAGCTTGTGAGTCAATAGCTTGTGAAGTCGCTGATGGTGTCTTAGGGAAGAAAGTTAGAGACACAGCTAGGAATATTAGTGAAAATGATTTATGTTTAACTGGGGGGAGGAGGGGTTTTTATAAGAATTATTTGAGGGATAGATCATAAGAAAACAAGAGGAATTTGAAGAAAGTAGAGAAAGCATTTAAAATATAAATTAAGGAGGTGTGAAGTGGAGACCATGGATAAAATTGCTGAAGATCTGGCAGAAGCAGCTAGACGACATAATAGTAAAATATTGTACTGGCATGTTGATAAATTGAGAGGGAATTGTCAATTTGGAGTTGTCCCAGTTAAAGATAGGAGCAGGGCTACAATTAGTAATAAGGAAAGAGCTATAGAGAGATGGGGAGAACATTTAGAGAATATAATAAACCATGACAGAGTCACAACAAAAGATATAGAAGTGAATAAAAAAGTTTGTGACATTTTGGATGTGAAGAAAGATTTATTTTGTGAAGAATGATTAATGAACAATACTAAAAGGACTAAAAAATAATAAGGCCCCAGGTACTGATAGTGTGGTTAATGAGGTTTTTGAATCTGGTCTAAGAAGTTGGAGATGAGCTACTGAGTATTATTAATATCAATTCTGAAAAAGAGGAAGTGTCCAGTGATTTCAAGGAAAGCTCTAATTAAACCCCTCAATAGGAACAGTGCTAAGAGTGAGTGTGGTAATTATAGAGGCATTAGCTTGGTTTCTTAGGAAGCAAGTTACTTAGTATGATGATTTTTTTTTTAGATGCTGTAGATAACGTTTAAGAGAAGAACATTTTGTTATGAAGAGGAGAGGTTTTGCCGATCAAATTTTCACTTTTAGTTTAATAATTGATAAGTGCCTGAAATATCGAACCCCTTTAGTCCTCAGTTGTATAGCTTATGGGCAAGCGTTTAATTCAGGTGATGAGAGTCGTATTGTATGACATACCAGATAAATAGACCAAAGTGATTAGTGTTATGTACGAGAATAACACTGCTCTGGTTAAAGTTGGAAATGAGGCTAGTAGCTGGTTTCGTATTAAGCCAGGGGTTAAGCAGGATTGCATCTTATCCCTATTAATATGGATCATTTTCATGGACCTTGTCATAAGGATCACAGCAAAAGCATTGGGAGGGCACGAAATTAATTTGGGAAATTTATTTTCCTAAACTTAGATTATGCGGATGATCTAAGCGTCCTAGATGAAAATGTCAGCAAAATAAATGAATATTTAGGTGTTTTGCGATTTCAGGGTGCAAGTATAGGTTCAAAAATTAATGTTAAGAAGACTAAGTCGCTAAGACTTGGTATAAAGTCAAGATGAAGAGGTGACGTTGGGTAAAGAGAAGATCGGCTAAATTGACAGCTTCTCTTACCTAGATAGTAAGTAAAGACGGCGGGTGCAGTGAATATGTTAAAAGTATAATAGCCAAGTCCCGGGGTGTTTATTTGTAGTTGAAAAAATTTGGAAGAACTTGAAGAACAATTTTGGAGGAACTGACTGACCATATTTCAAACAGTAAGCTCTACGAAAAATGTGGGTCAATCCTGCTTTCTAGGGCTATAATGAAAGAAAGGTTGAGATGGATAGGACACGCTCTCTGGGTGAAGGATGACATATCACCAAAGATTGTCCTTGTCTGACAACCGTCTAGGGCCAAAAAAAAAAAAAAAATAGGTAGCCACGAATGGGATGGGAGGATGTCGTAAGGAAAGATTTAAGGGACACGGGAACTTCTGGAAAGTGTAAAGAGGGAGGCTTTGAATAGATCGGGATGGAGGAGGAGCATGCGTAGCTTTGTTGACTTCAGACGGCTTGGTGCTGCTGTGAGCTGTTAGTAGTAGTAATAGCAGTTATCATATTGATAAAAATAGTGAATTTTTTAATAATGTTTTTCACAATTAAAAACCTTACTGCTCAGTATACATGTCATTTTCAGTGAAGTGCGAATAATGTTCAGTTCGTTTTAGGTTTTAACGCAGGTCCTTACTTTCGAACAAACTTGTGTTTTTCGTTTAATCTTTCATAAGCTCTTCCATTTTCCTTATATGGTTAGCCAAGTAAACTTGTAGGGTCATGATCTATGCTCAAATGGCTTCAGGAGAGTACACCATGAAAATGGTCATTATCATAGGTATTTGTTGTGACACGTATAGAACTGCGTAAGGAAACCTTGAGGGGAATATCTACCTCTTCTGGAGGGATTAAATTGTCCTTGGGTCAAGGCTAAGATTGGAGGAGCGAGAGAAGTGCTGGTGGTTTTTTGGGAGGATTTTCTTGAAGTCGACCAGAGACTGTTTTCCTGGTTTATTGGGAATTTTGTTAGGTTGTTTAAGGAGACTTGTCCTTCTGAGAAACTTTATTAGTATTATTATTTAATAAAATGTTTATTCTACTGGGGTAGAATAAATTGTTTAGGTTTTAACAGTTTTTGAGAGTGATAAAACTGTATACGGGGAAAGGAGCAAGAAACTGTGTAAAGAAGGATCAAAGACTTTTGATAATAATTTGAAGATCAGCTAAATTAGGAATATAATATCAGTAAGGTTTAAATGTGTGGGACTGAAACTACAAGGAAGAGAAGCATTGAAAATCAATTCATCTGTATGATTATTTTTCAACAAATGAGACTGTCAATTAGAAAATGAATTGCTACGAACATTTTTAGAAGAAATGTCACATTTATGTTAGAAAAGATCTCTGTTTATAAACCATGGTTTTAATAAATAAATAGGCGTGTCTAGGATGACTGGGGGGAGGGACAGGTGTTTAACAATATAACTAAACGCGATTAAAGGGGAAAGGATAGGGAAAAAATATTAACTTTAAAGAAATAAAGTTTGTGTATTGTATATATTGACTTGTACGTGTATAAAAAGTATACAAAAGATGAAAAAAATATCTTGCAACTGACTGAAAGAGAGACCAGGGCAGGGAGTCTAAGTCCTCTGGTAGCTATTCATTTAAATACCAGTAGTTATGGAGGTTTGGGTACGTTCTGTAGTTGCGGTTTGTAAGAAAAGTGAAAGGAAATTATATTTGTGATAAAAACAGAATAAGATTGAGAGTCATGGTAATGTCTGATGCCATGATTGCCTCATGGTATTCGAAAAATGTCATCACCTTTTCTTTATGAACAGGACTCATTTTATCTAGTTATCTAGAAAAAAATTTATCTAGGACTCATTTTACAGTCATTTTTTGTGTTCTTTTTTTTTTTACAGAATTTGGATTTTTTTAGTAAACGTCCACTTGAAGCAGTAAAGAATGCTTAATTTTTTTTAAACCAGCATTTACTTTTTTCTTCGAAGTTCTATAGGGGTGGTCTAGATTATGCTATAACCTGGTACTGGAACCCATTCTCTGCTAAAAATCCCTTTCAAAGGCTTTCAAGGTTTTTTTGGAGATTTTTTTTTTTTGGAAAATGATTTGTTTTACGCCTCAGTCTATTGTATTTCCTCCATATAATGCCTTTTGAATCTTTGTTTGTTTGCAAAATTTAAAATAGCAATCATGGAATTTTTTTTTGTAGAATCAGCTTTTGATTTATAAGTCTCCAAATGTACTTTATAAATCTCAAACTTTTACAGGTTCCGACTCCATCCCACTGTGGGTGCGTCTTTCATAAATGTTTCTTGGCATAATCTTCCAATAACAATTTGTCCCAATCTACTGAAGCATGCCAAAGTTTAAAGGTCTACTATCAAGTTTGGTCTAGAGCCTACACATACCCTACTGACAATATAAGATAAGTTAAAAGTAAGGCACGGGTTCTATTGACTAAAGTTACACTAGCAGTATGTGGAGTAAAGAAATTGATATGTATCGTCGTCTCCAGGCTTGGAGGGCTGTGGTTAGAGTGGACTATTTTCTCACAATTTGTTTTGTTGAATTCTGATTAGTCTGCTGAACATTTCCAGGATCTGCCAAATTAAAACATCGTTTCACAATTGCATTGGTTTGTTCAGGCGTATATTTGGTCCCAAATTGTAATTTTGTTAGTCCAATTGGTAGAACGTGTAAACTGACGGATTTAAAACGAAAGTTTTCTGTGGAAACGATTTTCTAAGTGTTTCCAAAAGTTCAGTTTTTATAGCCTGCATTTAGAAGGGCCATGTTCAAGCGAAAATGTGTTTATTGTAATTTTTTGCTCTTGACACGTTGTCAGTCGTTATAAAACCCAAGGAATGAAAAGACGTTTGGACCACTGTGTAGAGATTTGCTTGTTCAACATTCAAATATTAGTAATCTTTGTTGTATACCTTTTAGTAATTCATGTCAAAGCTGATTGCAGTTCCTTTGATAAATTAAGGTTTATATTTGTGTTTTGTCAATGTCTATTTATTTTTGTCAATGTTTTTTATACACATTTCTTTTATTATGTCTATTTATTGATATAATTCTTTGTTAATAAATTAAACAGATATGCTTGGTATGTTGCTCATAATACAGAAGTTTTGGCCAAACAATTATTAATGTAAACAAAGTATTCGTGAAGAAGCGTATAAAATTTGCCTGAGTGGGGAGGTCTGAAACTCAAAAAGAAGGTATTTCGGGGCTCCAGTATTTTGATTTTCCAAGGTGTCTTTGAACAGTTGTTTTGGGATATTACTCCCACTCACTTGTTTGCTATTGAATGTGCTCAACCAGCTATTGTTCTTCAACTAGTATTACTTGTTCATGTTTCTCGTGAGTATTACATGGAACTTTATTTTTCGGCTCTTTATACAGATTCTTCAACCCACACCTTAAGAGTGAAATTCTCCCCATACCTCTGGAAATAAAACCCTTAACTTGGTTTGTGCTTTTGTTAATTTTATGAGAAGTAATATACCTTTATTGTAGGTACACACATGCTGTGGTTTCCCGTATTCCAAAATCTTTCGTGAAGAATGCTATTGGACTGTCAGAACCAGTTGACTTCGCGCTTGCACAAGTCCAACATAAAAACTATGTAAAGTGTTTACAAAGTTTAAATATAGACGTTATTGAGTTACCCCCTGATGAAGAATTCCCTGATTCTGTGTTTGTTGAAGATACTGCTGTTGTATGCAATGGAACTGCCCTTATTACTCGCCCTGGGCATCCTTCTCGAAGGAAAGAGGTATAGAACTATTAAAATTAAACAAAAGTAATTATTTGCTGTTGTTGTAGCATTTAGATTTGCCAGTTGGCCAAGTGGGCTATTCGACAAAGATTTGTAGGATTACTTGGAGACATAAACTCCGTTATGCAGCGAATTTTGCATATTTCTAGAAATGTTATCCAATGGAAACTTAAACCCAAATTTTTGATCCAGTTTGGAGGAAGAGGGCCAATGTTTAATATTATCTGATAGTCGAGTAGAAAAAAGGTCGTAATAGTTATAACAGCTACAAAATTGGTTATTTGTGTCACAGGTAAGGATCAACTCGGCCCAATAGTAACTGAAAATCTAAAAAACGGAAATCTGATAGCAATTGATCCAACAAAAGAATTGCCTTTTTATGCTGTTTTCAAATATATGCATTTCTTTATTTTCAATGTTACCCATGAAAGCTACGAGACTGATAAAATATGCCTGATTCCTCGAAAATGAAGGGAAACACCTCCGAAGATTCAAGCGATCTTAATGAAAATCACACCATCAAACTCAGCGTACTGAAGACTCTTCATGTAGAGATATCAAGTTCATATCTACGAAAATTTGGAATTTTTTGCCTGAATAAAGACCAGGGATATATTTTTTTTTTTTCTCCAGGGGTAACCGTATTGAACAAAGATTGGGAGAGGGACCATTCCAACCGAAACCAAAAGTTCTAGTGCCCTTTTTAAGTAACCACAAAGATTGGAGGGCAACTAGCCCCCTCCCACGTGCCTTTTTTCCCCGAAGACATCAGATCTAAATTTTGAAATAGCCTTTTGATTCAGCATATTTGAAAGGTCCATTATTTCCCAATGCCTTTGCGGATGACATGACCCTTCACAGCCCCTGTGGAAAGGGTTGTAAGCTATGCAATTTACCAATTGTTTACATATAGTATTGTTATTGGGAAAAATACTGGACTTTTTTTGGGGGGGAGGGGGTATCCACTGGGATAATTTTCCTTAAGTAGGAAAGTCTACGGGAGAAATTTTCCATGGAAAATTTTAAACGGGGGGAGGGAATTCTCTGGCGTGATTTGAAAAAAAGGGTAAAAAACCCTTCCTCAACCCCTGCTCTCTGCCTTAAATTTTGACTTTTTGTCGCAATTCTTTTAAGAGAAACTGCTCTGACGCAAGGGCCGTTGAACTTGGATGAGAAGTGTTTTAAGATCTTTAAGACTTTAGCGTAAAGAGCAACGGTTGAGGAAATCGCAGCCCCCCTCATATACGGGATAATTTCTGTTTGTTTTAATTTCTAATACGACTTCTTATTTTTAGCTAAAAAAATGTTTTTTTTTTATTTACTTAAAAAGTTAAGACGTTCTTATAAAATAGTGAAGTAGTGGGTTTCCTTTGATTTTTGTGTAGTTCTCAGCAATAGTGGAGAGTTGTGGGTTTTCACTAACTCATGCTAGATGACTGCAACTTAATAGAATGGATCTATAGCCCGGGAAGGTGTTCTCATTTTGGCCCTTTCCCACACCAGAACACTTACTTCTCACGAAATTATAACATTTATGTGCTTGTTGAATGAAGCTTAAAGAATATATTTACGGTTTTGGAAAGGTTTTTCCAAGCCTCTTGCTCTTGCTATTTTATAATTGCACGGCTTATCTTATAAGATTATATGAAGATTTGTCGTAATTAGAAAAAGGCTTTAATCTGCACCAAATCAAAAAATAACCTCTTCAATGCTCGGCCAAGTTAAAAATTTGCATTTTCAGCCAATGTTTTAATTAATTCAAGGAGGGCAATTTTTTTGACCGATCTCATGGATGACAGATTTTGTACACAAATTCCGTTAGTAAATTTTGACCAGTTGTGGTTCGAAGTTACGTGTTGCATGGGAAGTGATAGGAGATGCTGTCTCCCCAATAAGGATAAATGAAACGGGGTACGACTATTGATTTTCTGATTCCAACAATCGATACAGCAGGACGAATGATCATAGACGATATAATTACGTTAAATCCAGTTTTTGTAGCGAATAAGTTTGATTTAGGAATTTTGCGTAGTCTCGAGTATAGGGACGGAGTCTTTTGGTCTTTGATTATGGCGAAAATGTGAATAAATCTTTGCTTTTATTCTGTGGTAAAAATTTAGGTTTCGCTTGTTCTATTGTGGATCTGATTAATTCAACATGGATTGCATATATAACGTAAAGCTGTTTGTGTGTTCTTATTGACGTCAAGGGGACTGATCTCAGAGTCATACATAGATGTCTCGGAGTCTATAGTTCGAATATTATAATTTTATGCCTTAAAATTAAAAATAATCATTTAGAATTAAAAATCTTGTTTTCTTTCCTCTCTATCTGCCTCCTTCCTTTGTTCGCCGGCTATTCTTTCAGCCTCTTCCTTTTTTTCTCTTGCTGTTCTATCAGACTCCTCTTTCTGCACTCTAGCTATCCTATAATTATCCTCTTTTTGTTCCATAGCCATTCTATTATTCTCCTTTTTTCGTTCCCTAGCTATTCGTTCTTCCTCTCATTCTTTTCTATCTTTCTCCCTTTCTTTTCTATCTTCCTCCTTTTTTCATTAAGAAATTCAGCATTTGTGTAAGATCTACTTTATTGCTTTTTCGGGACCCCCTGCTGGACAAAGCGCTCCTACTACTCCTGCTATTTGGCCTATTTTGATTCTATCTGTCGTTACATCCTCTTAATTCATTTCCTGAGTCTGTTCGTTATCCATTTCTTTGCTCCGTATCTACATTATCTCTGATCGGCGAATCCCCTTCATTTTGCATGGCATCTGAGGGGTGAGTTTATCTTGTTTTTTCATGTATTATTACTTCCGTGTTTCCTTCATATCCTCTCATACTACCAGGTGTACTCCTTCCCGATTGTATTATCTCTATCTCCAACTCTTTTTCTCTGTTCGATCCTTCCGTTTTTAGAAATAATTCTTCTTATGTAGGTTTTCTGTCTCCTCGCGCTTTTTGTGTGTTTTAATTGGGGATCTTGCTATTTTAACGGAAGATGCAAATGCAGAAATTGGTTTAGAACCGGACATTTTCTCTCCCGGCAAATCTTGGGTTTCATTTACTGGTAAATTATCTCGGATACTTCAAGCGGGAGTTCCATGTAAATGTGAATCTGAAGACGAAGTGTTCTGTTTCACCGCGGTAGCTTTCCAGTAATTAAGATCTAATTCTATTTTTGTTCTTCTTAATCTTTTTGTTAATCTTATCTCTGTTCGGTATGATTTCAAATTTCAGCTTACAACTATTATTCCAATCCACATGAAATACTTTCTTGAGTGTCAAACTTCCGGTAATATCGTGAAAACTTGATATATCTCAATTTGCCTATTATTTTCGCAGGCTAATTAGTTGCATGTTATATTGATACGTAAAATTTTATTCTAACTAGGCTTCGCCCATTCAGACTTTTAGTAATGTTTTAATTGATTCCTTCTTTTTCCCGCAGTTTTTTATATGTAGTCTCGGTAGGCAACTGTGTAGGCTAAATTAAATCACATCCTCGGAAAACGCGGATTATTTTAGCTATCTCCTAACAACTTTCCTGAACTGGCTGCCACCATTGTTATATTTGTAGGACCACCGCTGGTACAACTAATGTATCTGGGGCCAATACTGGCACCTCTGTTCGTACTTGATGCCTTGGGACTACCAGCTCTTTGACATCCAACGCCACACCAGTGCCGCTGGTGGTTTTGTTAGTGTATAGTAATGTGATCGAACGATCATAAGGACCAAACTCTGGTCCAAGGGTGCCACAACCTGTGTCATCACTAATATATCTAACTATCTCTTTGGAGGGTAAACGGACCCTCCCTGTAGATATAGTAATGACGGTATTTCTCGTGAACTCTTTTCCTACCGTGCCTTGGTTCGGCGAAAATAATCTTACATGGTTGTAGAAAATAGCTGACTTGTATTCTCCCAAAGATCACTCAAACAAAGCATATACCTGTAAACTCTGAAAATAAACTCTCAAAACAAAATCACCACTTTTGTACAGAGAACTCTTATGTAGGGGTGGACCCTAGATTGACCCTGGCCAATCCTGTAAATGAGAGCTTCAAAATCAAACACTTTTGAATACCATTAACTATCAATGAACAAGTCCTGGAAGACAGAAATAAGGTTTAGCTCGAAAGTTTTCTTGTCGCAACGCTTAGCAACGGGACTTTAACTTATAATTGTAAACAAATGTAATTACGAAAAGGGTTATTAGATCCCCAACACTCTGGTTTTTAGATCCACGGTTGCTGAGTTTATAGATTTTCGTGCTTCAGTATTAGTCTGGAAATTCTTTTCCTAGAATTTTGGGTAGTTGCTCTAAGAAATCCAAAGCTTGTAAACCTTGGGTATATTTTCTTCAACCAGGCCTTTTGGAGGCTCTTAGCAATAACTGATTCTTCATTACAGTTTCCACGATCTAGATGGTCTCAGACAACATTAGATAGGAGCAGGACTTTTGAGACAGATGGTTGGCTTTAAGAAGATAGATCAATTGTAACCTTCTCAAAACATGTAAGTGCCCAGGCCCGGATTTACGAATAGACCCACTAGGCCCGGGCCTAGGGGTATACAATGCCAAGGGGTGCAATAATTTATACTGATTGATTTTTTTCTTAACAAAAACTGAACTGATGTGTTTTATCGTCAAAGTGGGAGGTGCACTTCGGCGCCACGCTGCCTATTTACAGAAATGTGATTTTAAATTGACACAGGAATTCCGTGACAACTTATAAATTATCAGATGTCTCCCAAGAATAGCAGCTGAGAGTCTGGTATCACCTCCCTCTTTCATTACTTTTGGCTCGTCAGTTTCGTTCTGTTCAGTGATTCCACTATCTCTGAATTTTCTGGGATTTCTCGAAAAATCTCACAAAAACGGAGCGGCCAAAACACTTTGGCCTAGAAGCGTCAAAGCTCGGCCCAGTATTTGCCACTATCAAATTTGAAAGAAAAGCTCTTGAGTGTGTGTCCACTCAGTATATGAACATTAACAAGTGATATAGCCCAAAACTAGTCTGGCTGAAAACACTATGTTTTGACTGATAGTTTAACTAAAATAATTCTGATTCAGATGTAAAACTTAATTTTTACACAACCAATATGTATGCAGAATAAGAATGTGGGGGGGGGGGTATAACAACTAAAAAACGAATCAAATTAAATGTAAGTCATTTATACGGTTGATCCGATTTTGTTCTGAGACTAGGTGGTGAGAAGGCTGGGGGTCTAAAGATGAGTGTTTTCAGACATTTGTCTAGCTTGGATTACGTCATTTGTTGTATAGTAGAATTATCTCGGCTCTTCTTTATAGACTGAGACGATCAAGCAAATTTTGAAGAAAGAATTGGAGTTAAAAATTGTAGAAGTTGAAGATGAAAAGGCCACACTAGATGGCGGAGATGTTCTTTTTACTGGTAAGTCTCACGTTTTTTCCTATTAGTATAGGCTTTTGCTAAATTAATAGGCTTTTTGCTAATTATTTTCTTTCTTAGTTCTCATCGTACTGTTTACTCATGTTTATGTAAATTCAAGAATCTTAGAATATTAATACAGAATAACGGTCTCAGATTTTTGGAACAGCTGTTGTCCTTTAATGCTCAATCAAAACTTTTTATTTTTCTAAATGACGCTACTACATTCGTTCATTTATTTTGTCTTTATTATGAACGAAAAAAAAACTATAAAAAGAGACATTGAAAAGTCATTGTATACAAGATAGCTTGAAATTATAAAAAAGGGACGTATTTGGACCACTTAGACTATATTTTCTCGCAATGTCATGGATAAAACTGCAGAAGAAATCTCGCGTACATAGAAAACTCATTATAATTGGTGAAGTGGTACTAAATACAGGGCTATACTGTTATAATTCCTTGCAACTAGGGCTCTATTAAAAGATTAAGTTGGAATATTGCAAACGTACCAAATGACTGACAGTTTATACTTTCTATGTTTTTCAACTGCAGTACTATTCAAATCTTCAGATGAATATATCAAATTTTGCGGCATTTAAGGCAAGTCCAATTCACGATAATTTTCAGAAATCCCTCAGAAACGTTTATCTAACTCACTAGTTGCTCGCTTTTTAGAAAGTCGAGCTTTCTGATTTTCTTACGAATTTCCCAGGCTTGCCTTCAACCCCCAGGAATTCATCTTTTAAGAGGGTTCTCTTTTTAGATCTGATCATCACTGTATTTGGTTTCCTGGTATTCTACTTGATGACAATCTCCTTCTTGCATAGTCTCAGTATTCGTTGGAAAATTAAACATATTTTCCTTGGATTGATTCTGAAAATTTGATTCCATTGTTTTACGTCGCTTGTTGCCCCACATGTGGATTTTTGTCTCGTGTGGATGCCAATATTTTTTCCGGTTCTGAAACCAATGTCTAAAATATAAGATTAAGCAATGAACCTAGTCCTTTAAACAAATCTCTCTGCTTCTTTATTAATACTAGATTTGAAGTTACTTTATATTCTCTGATGCGTTTTTCTCACTTTCTTTCAACTAAACGATGTTCCTACGGCCCTCTGAACTAATCCATCTCTTGTCTCTAATCAATCTTAATAGCATCTTCGTAACCCAAGTGGCATTTCTATCCCAACAACAGACCGATCTTCTTTAATCCCTTGATTACCTGTCATCCTGCCTGGAAGAGTCTGCCTGAGTTAGCTAAAGAGTGTCACTCGCTTGGTACCTTCAATAAAACCATATTATATATTTTGATTTCCCTCCCCCATGAGATGTATGTCTTTGGGTCATGTTAGAAATTTATTTCGGTAATAATTATTGTGCATAGCGTCTCACTCTGGCTTTGCTAACTGAAAGTAATGAGTCATTGGCGACAGTTTACTATTTTTTCAGTATGTTTCTCATTTTGCAATGTTTATTTTTAAATCGTTTTCCCTACTTTCCCGGCTATAACCTACATGAATACTCTACACTATAACAGAGAGATATCTATCAATAATCATTGTAATTTGTGGGATCTGTTCTTCTCTTGAATTATTTCTGATTTTCTGGGAAAGATTCTGAATAGAATGAGTAATCTAGGACCTTGCATGCAATGCACCGTTTTTCTGCATGCACGGCTCCTTAGTACTTAATGTGCACTTAGAACAGGCCGTGGTATGAAGACAGTTTTCTAGATGGCCTGGATGGTGGTGTTTGCAGCAACGGTATGATATAAAGTGAAATCCATCCACGGGAAAACATTCAGGACTGGTCTTCCATCTTTGTTTCCAAAGAGTAATTTGCCAGGAAATAAATTCTGAATGTAAGGGACTTATCCATCTATTCAGCTGCATTTGTGAATCAATTTAGCTCGATTGTGCTAATGCGATATTTTTTCTTTTTTTCTTTTAACCCTGTTTTTTTTTAATATATAAAGCAAAAGAGGCTGAAAAGATTATAGAAGTGTGAGATAATAACATTTAAGTAAATGTTTTGTTTTTAATAAAGTACGAATGAAATTAACGGAATAACACTAACCAACTGCAAGTTGCTTGTGGCGATCAATTTGGCTTTTCTGATTTAATTACAACGTTAATATCCTCGATATATTCTTCCTTTAAAGTGACTCCTTGATGTGTATAATTTTTAAAAACTTTTTCCACCAAAAAGGTTTTTTTAAAAAAAAAAGAAGTTAAGAGGTAAATTAAACCAAAGACGGGCAGAAATACAGTCAAACAATATTCGAGTCTTTATTTAAATATTATTCCTTGTATTCAATAATATTTTAAATGACCATAAGTCACTATCAATAAATAAATGAAACCAAAAAAGAACGGAACGGAAAATTGATTTAACCAATTTAAATCAAAACGAGCAAAAACTACCAAAATGAGGAATAGCGCTAACGTCCCCCTGTACCTTCTAAGGACTAAAACTCAATTTGCTCTTTACTGAAAACAATTTTTATTCTGAGCAATGTGTATTTATTCCTCATAACATCAAGAAAAATCACCATAATAGCCAAGATCACTGAAGGGAGCAAATGAATGTGGGTTGATAATTTGCAGGGGTCTCCAAACTTTTCAATGTAAGGCCCATCTTATATATTTCCCATATTTAGGCGGACCGAAGGGATAAAAAATGAGAAAAAAAAAACAAAAAAAAATCAGTGCCAGTAATTTAGTTTCCTCAAATATTAGAGTATAAACATAAAAAAATTAAAACATATCTTGTTGGAAAAAATCAGGGTAAACTAAATAGACTCCTACTTTTAGTTGAAGAATAGACTTAGTTGAAGAATAGACTTCAAATGATCATCAGATAAATTTGCTCGATAGTTAGATTTCACATACTTCATTTTGGAAAATGTTTGTTCACACAATTATGTTGTACCAAAAAAGGACACAAAACTACAGGCAAACTTTATCAAATTTGGAAACTGATCTGGCACAGACATTTATAAAACTCAATCAGATTTCCTTCTCTATACTCATTTTTCAGTCTGTCATCTGCCTGGAGACCAATAATTTCCATTTGAAATAGAGTTGGAAGATTTTCAGCATTGCAGTCAAATGGATTATGAAAGAGCCTGATTTCGTTTTCTTTGGCATCAAGATCAGCAAATCGCTCCTGAAACTGCTTTTTCAAATCTGAAATTTTTTCATTTGCAAATGAAAAAGGAAATTCGACTTTACTTTCTGCATGAAATTTTTCACAGCATGCAAAATGAGCCAGTCGTACGATAATTTTTTTTTCAAGGCCACCACACGGGGATTCGTTTGGCGGGCCGGATGAAATTATGTGGCGGGCCGGATGTGGCTAGCGGGCTATAGTTTGGAGACCCCTGATTTAATGTATACTTAATGTAGCTCTTTGCTTCCCTTTGAAAAACTTGTTTTGTGAAAATAATTTTTTTTAAATTCGTTTTTGTTAAATCTTAATTGACATGTTCTTTTTCATTGGTCAAGAAAAGGATATTTCAAAGTCTTTTCAGTGTTTCTTCATAAGATCGGATATTTTGGCTTACTATTTATATGTTAAACAAAATCTTGCAACAAACTTCAATAATAGTTGTATGCTACTATAGTGCTTTGGATTGATTGATATGGGAAATAATATTCAAATATATGGGTTGAAAATCTGCAGAACCCTCAGGGTTCTAAGGGACTGAAGAAAGTCTGCCCTCCATCATGTTACAATAATGAATATAGATAAACATTAGTCAACCTTTCCTCTCAACATGCTTTGGAAGTTTCAACGTAATTCCTTTAGTCTTTCTAGAGATGTCGCAGATACGCCCTTTGTTCAACCATGGATGCACATAGTGTCTTTTGATTTAGCTAGTCTCCCCGCTCAACATGCCCTGATAGTTTTAACTTGATGCCCTTAGCCGTTCCTGAAATATCGAAGATGCGACCATCTGGCAAAACTGAATGCACAGTGTCTTTCCATTTTTTCCATCATCCCCATCACACAATGAAAGTTCCAATGTGATACCCTTAGTTTCGCCGTGGATATTGTACTGACTACCTTTTGACGATCCGGATAAGCATAGTGTCTTTACATTTAGTTTTACATCCCGCTCGCCTTTGCCTGAAAGTTTCAACTTAATGCCATCTTCTGCTCCTGAGAAATTGCATGTGTGCCATTTTAACAACCAGTATGCACTTAAACTCTTGCTATGTTTTAATAGCTTTTGTAGCAGCATTAGTAGTAGTAGTAGCAGTCACAGTTGCATTAATAGTAATAGCAGTAGTAGGAGTCACAATTAGTCGCAGACACAGTTGCAAGTGTTCGCAGTCACATGTAGTCGTAGTCGCATTTCCAAGTAGTCGCAATCCAACTTAGTCAGAGCCGCAAGTAGTCACACTCGCTGTGTGATACAGTCATTTTCACAGTCGCAATTAGTTACAGTCGTAAGTAGCTGCAAACGCAAGTAGTTACTGGAGTCGCAGTCTCGTGTAGTCAGAATCACAGTTCCAAGTAGCCGCAGTCACAAGTAGTGACAGTCACAAGTAGTCGAAATCAAAATTATTCGCAGTCACAAGTATTCACAGAAGCAGTTGTAAGAATCGCAAAAGTGGTGGTTATAGGGGGGGGGGGGGTAGAGGTGGCATTTGCCCTGGGCGCAGAAATTTTAGGGATACGAAATTTCGAATAGAATAATCTAACGGTTATAATCATTTTTTAATTTTTGAAATGATATTTTTATTAAAATCAAGTAGAGGTTGTAGTTGACATCAAGTATAAGCAAATTGAATCCGAAATTTTTATTTTTCTCATAATCTTCATCTCATTCCTTAAAAATACAAGTAAGTAGACTGAATTTAATTAATTTTAATGTTGTTAGAGTCAACTGTACAAAACAGAGATGAAGATGTCTTCGCAAACGTAAGAGTTGCCTATCAAACATTATTAGCGATTGCAGGGTCGATGATCAGTAATGAACGGTTGTTTAATAAACTTAAATTAATATGAAAGTGCCTCAGATCGACTTTGGGCCGGGAATGACCATAGGAGTTAGCGTTAATGAGCATTGAATGTCATGAAGTAGAAGCGATCAATTGGGACGACAAAAAATAATAACTATGCGGAGGCAAAAGTAAGAGAAGTCGCTGGGAAATAGTAATGAAAACTCGGCGGAATGGGCTCAGCATGAAAAGTTCACTACTTAATGTAGGTGTTGTCCAAGTGCTGCAGAAAAACTACTCTATTGCTTTACCATGTCTTTGTTTTCAAACTGCAGACTCCATTCTAGCAGAAAACTAGTCATATGACGCATATGCTAGTTTTGGCTTGTTAATAGCTAAGTTTCTATGCAATTTTCTTAGCCAAAATATCTGCTTCGATTGATATAAAATACATTTTTCGAAAGAAGTTTCTTACCAATCGTGTTGAGGACTGGTAACTTCAGAACAGGATTATCCACTCAAAAGGTAAGCTTAGTTTGAAGAAACACAAGTGTGGCTACATTTTGTGGTTGGACAAAATGCTGGCTCACTGTGGTTCTCACAAAAATTGAAAAGCTATGCATGATTCCAGTTCAAAAAGATGCAACATTCCTATATATCTTCTAAAGTCTGGAATTGAAGGGGGGGTGCATGAGTCTTCATGTGCCAAATTTATTTCTCCAATCATACAGAACAATTACTAACAATATATCATACATTATATCCGTTTGTAAGGGCAAACAGGCAACTAAGGGGGGGTTCTGGGCTGAGGTGAAGGACAACTATTTTCAGAAACAAAACTTTAGCGTGGTACCAGATAATTTAAAATATTGGGGTTCGCTTGAAGTTGGGAAAACACGTACCTACATACAACGAACCTTTGCCCAAGGAATTTAGAGCGCTGAATTTGTTGTGTCAGTCGTTATCTGGCGTCGAAGTTTCATAGTTAAGGGATTGCCAGAACTTGTAAACTTGAAGCCCGCTATTGTCTTGACCATAAGATCCAGTCGCTTAAAATTTCTTGAAGAAAGCCCTCTTGACTGCAGCTATGTCTCTATCAGTATTTTTGCCCAGAAAGTTCGAAAATATAGATTTTCAGTCCAAAGTAAATGACCCATTTGTCAATTAAGCTCTTTTTTGCGTTCTTGAAGTTGAAATGTATTTGAAACTGAAGGTTTCCTAAAAGTAAATCTCATTTGTTGCAGTTGAATCTATATCTTACTCAAATTAGTAGGAGCGAATGATTGTTGCGCAAAATTATGGTTTCTAATGAGTTGTCATCATGAAAAAAACTAGTTGCGGTGAATTTGAATGTTTAAAAAGTAACTATTGTTCCCAATAAAATTTTTGAAGTGGTCTATAAAGCATTATTACTGATTGCTTAATTTTCTTTTCGGTTTTAGGCAGAGAATTTTTCGTCGGATTAACAGAACGAACCAATGTGCTTGGAGCGTTGGCTGTTGCTAATGCCTTTCCTGAGTATCCATGTACCCCAGTAAAGGTAAGAAATTTATAGTTGAAGTAAAATACAATTGATTTTGACCCTTAAAAATTTTACTAGAGAGCACAATTCCACCGATAATTGTGTTATCCTCGAGTTTTGACGAGAATAACTATTGTACAATAACTGTTAGTTAAATATTTTTGGATTATAATTATTTTTAACCTTTCTTAAAAACAAAAATTAATTTGGAATTAGGAGAACAATGCGTCACTCTCCTTGATTAAACCTCTGAATAAGTTCTATTGCCCAAGGATCTATCCTTGCCCAAGGATTCTTTCCATCATTTGTCAAGCCGCTATTGGGATATTCCTATTTAGTCTGGTATCCGCATCGTCCCAGGGAACTTCGGAGCAAAATTGAAACGACCGAAAAGCTAAGGATCATTTACAAAGACAGTAGAGCCGTTTTGTAGAGCCCTTTGTGACATAATGTGAGATTTTTGTTAATATGATCAACTCTCACAAAGAGTTTTTTAATACGACTCACAAGACTTAAACTCTCACGAGAGTTTTTTAACTCTCAGAGTTTTAAAACTCTCACAAGAGTTTTTTAAAAATTTGTTAATACAACTCAACTCTCACAAAGAGAGCTGAGTCGTTTTGTTCCTTTGTGACGTAGTGTGAGATTTTTGTGAATATGATTTTAAGCTCGTCAAAAATCCCATTGTAGGGACAATGAACATTGTGTTGCAATTGATAAAGACATGACCATCTGCCTAACAATTATTTAGGTCCGATTTAATCAATTCTCTTTCTTAAAAATTCCAAGTTGCTCAAGTTCTGAAAGAAATCTGTTTCTTATTAGCTTACTTATTATAATTAATTCTAGTTCTGTCTTTATAAACAAAGGGCCATCATCGTTCTGGATCATGAAATGGAATTTTTGACACAAAAATTACAAGGAAACGTTTATTTTTAACTGGCCTTTTGTGAATCGAACTTGTTTGTGAGTTTGATGCCGACAAAAAACTCCTTTCCTTTGAATTTTTATCAATATACTGTGCTTTTGTATAGTCCAATCATGATTGCCCCCTAAGGGGCAACCTGTTAGAGTACGAATCCTAGCCCATAGTACCCAAAAATTTAGAAACGGTCTTTGAAAAAACCTGACAAGTTAGGATGAGACGCCCTTTGAAGCTGATTTACGATTGCTAATTATGGTGTCAATTAGTCTTAATGGTAAAAGTTCATTGCAAAAACAAATCTATTGGAATTTTTAAAAATAATCTAAAACCTCAGAAAATGGTGTCGAATCACAATTAAATTTCACTATTGGTATATCCACAGTCAAGTACACCATTTATGAGATTTACACGGCCCTACCTTGAATAACAAGGATATTATCAGTTGGAACTCTTTTTATGATATCCGTAAATACTGGGGATTTCACACTCGCAAAAAATACCAGAAGTACTGTCTTTAACATTCCTGACAATTTTATTTGCGGCACGCTACGAAATAGCAATACATTTCCATTCAGAGTCTGATTTTTTAGTTTCAGTAATCTCACCTGAAACCTCGGGTTATAGTCGGTCGACCAAGTCTCCACGGGCAGAAGTATAGGCCAGATAGGCTGGAAAGTTTTCAATGATACAGCAAATGTAAGACCTGGTGCTGGGATAGGAGCTAAATTGGCATTACTTCTAGCCGGTCAAACATGACCCGGACGTGTCAAAGGCTCCATGAATTCATCCAGTTTTCGAGAGAGTTCATTCAGTTTGGATACTAAGGTCTGTGAGGCTTCCTAATTGTTGGGGTTTCAGATTGTGAGAAAACCGCAAAAGCTCGGGATAGGCAGCTTTTGACACTTTATTTTCGGCTTGTTTTGCTTGGTAATGGACAATCGCATAAGGGTACGTCCTCGTTCTGTTTTGTCTCTGTTATAGCAACAATAGAGGCATTAGTCTCTTCCTTTTGGGATTTCTCATTCACTGGAAAAAGTAGTTTTGACTATTTCTTTATTTATAATTTTTCCTATTTTATATAAATGTTTTTTCCCTTTTTTTCAAATCTTGACAATCACTATAACAAATTTTCAATATTTTCAGTTGAAAGGTGCTTTGCACTTGAAATCACTTGTTACAATGGCTGGAATTGATGTTCTTTGTACAAGTATAGACCAAGATGCCCAAGAAGTTATCAAGGTTTGCATTGATTACTTATTTTCATTATTAGTTTTGCATTTGTTCTCATGGCTTAAATTATTAGCAAGTAAAAATCAAACTAACAAACTCTTTAATTAATTATCTAAACTGTATAAACTGGCCATAACCAAACTGTCAATATAACACATACATAATGTTTTATTTTTTCCAGGCCACCGTGCATGTATTGACGAAGATATAAGCCATAGTATGATATACTAAATCTGTTAAATAAAGTTATGAAATTAAGACTAGAAAACTTATCAAGGAGGCACACTCGTGCCTCTATAAAGAGGCGACACACGACAATGTTAAGCGATCTTCGGTTCCAGTGGTCGCAGACGGATGGGGAGGGATGCATTTCGTAGCCCGAGCTCCAACTAAGAAACCTGCAAAATTTCATCCCCCTCCAACTTTTTCTTCATGGGGAAAATCTGGCCGAAAGTTTCGACCTGTCAACCCAAGCCCCCCTTTAACGTTGTCCGATCGGGCTGAAATTCACAAGTTAAGGTCCCCTAGGGCCCAGGAGCTTATCCGCGAAATTTCAGCTTGATCCGATAACTCCTTCCCTGTTTTCCAGAAACCACGCATAGCCACTTAAAATTCATTTACTTTCTTTTTCGCCACGCCTACAGGTCACATCCGACATCGGATCTGGGTGTACGAAGACTCATTCGATGCGGAATTCTCCGAGTAAGTGCCCATGAAAGTTTCGTAGGAAAATCTTAACCCCCCGAAAGTTTCGACCCTCGAACCCCCCCCCCCCCCACCCCTTTTAACGTTGTCTGATCGGGCTGAAATTCACAAGTTAAGGTCCCCTACGGCCCAGGAGCTTATCCGCGAAATTTCAGCTTGATCCGATAACTCCTTCCCTGTTTTCCAGAAACCACCCATTAGCTATTTAAATTAACGGATTTCTCTCCATAAGAGCCCATGTTAATTTGAAATTTTTAAAAGCTATTGAGAAGTTATATTTACACACATGCAAGTTATTAGCTCAGCTGGTAGAGCGTGAGACTTTTAATCCTCTGGTCAAGGGTTCAAGTCCCTTACGGGCGATTTTTTTTCACAACATCAAAAAAATTTTGATAACACCTGGACAGCTTATCATTTGAGAGATAACAGAATATTAGCTTCTTATGAGCAAAAGAAACATTTTGGTCATTCTATCTATTTTTTTTTCTATTTTATACAATGATTTAAAAGCGGGGATGGGTTCCTCTCCTAATTCCTGTACGAGGAGTACAGGAACTATTAAATTACATCCACCATGGATTGTAGAAAAACGTACAGAATTAATATGAAAAAAAATTAAACCTGTACAAAAGAGTCTTTAAAAGCGGGGGGTTTGCCTCTCCTAATAGTCTTCTTATAGTCCTAATAGTCTAATAGTCCCATGTTAATTTTTGAAATTCTTAAAAGTTACGAATATCAACATTCAAGTACATCAAAATAATCAGCTCGGCACGGCGAGAATGACTGCAAGCATCATAAAAATCCAGCTCCATTCCAGAAAAATTTTTGATAACACCTGGACAGCTTATCATTTGAGAGATAACAGAATATTAGCTTCTTATGAGCAAAAGAAACATTTCGGTCATTCTATCTATTTTTTTTCTATTTTATACAATGATTTAAAAGCGGGGGGGGGGCGGCAGCCACCCAAGTTCCTCTCCTAATTCCTGTACGAGGAGTACAGGAATTATTAAATTACATCCACCATGGATTGTAGAAAAACGTACAGAAATAATATGAAAAAAACTTCGTTTTCTTAAAGAGTTAAAGAGGCTGCGTCCCAAAGTCGAACCTTAAAACGTACAGGAATTAGAAGAGGCAGTTGGGGGGCTGCCGCCCCCCAAACCCCCAGCTTTTAAAGACTCTTTTGTACAGGTTTTTTGTTTTTTTGCTAACCCCCAGCTCTTGGCTTCGGAAAGGCCCTCTTTTAATTAACAAAAAATTGAAATGAATGAATAATGGAATAACTTCGAAAAATGTTAAACACAAGAGGACAGGAGAACCATTGCGCCGAAACTAGTAATTAGTAACAATGAAGTCTCCCCCCCCCCAAAAAAAAAACCTGTACAAAAGAGTCTTTAAAAGCTGGGGGTTTGGGGGGCGGCAGCCCCCCAACTGCCTCTTCTAATTCCTGTACGTTTTAAGGTTCGACTTTGGGACGCAGCCTCTTTAACTCTTTAAGAAAACGAAGTTTTTTTCATATTATTTTCACAAATAAGGCAATAGCTTAATTTAGAAAAGGATAAAGATTTTGGGATATTTTGCAAGTAGGTTGGGAGGGGGAGGGGCAGAAAAATATACTTTCTTTGGATTCTTATAGAGTATTGCAAAGACTCAGAACAGTCTTGGAGGGGAGTGGGCGAACGTGTTTCTTAGGTGTGAAAGATGCTTGGATTGTTCAAGGCACCAAAATTTGTCGATTTTCAGATAGGATATTTTTGACGAATCTTGGTTGAGATGCCAGTCGCCCTGCCCCTTATTCATGCAAAACTGTATTTGATATGTATAGGAGACCAAAAATTAAAAGCCCTAAGAATATCCTAATTAGGAAGGGGCTTCTACACCCCGCCTCCACTCTTAACCGCAAAGTGTTACTTGTGCTTTTGTGAAAAACAAATATATTTTTTTAAACTTAAGTTTCAGTATAACGCGGGTAGTGCTTTAAATTTAAGAATGGAGGCTCCCGTCCTGAAGTTTCTGTCTTGTCTAACTTTTAACCTCTTACATAATCCGATTTTTGATCTTTTAAGTTTTAATATCAGTCTTTAACAGCGTCCTATATACATGTAAAATCGAAAGACAACAAAAATGAACCTCTGGATTTTAAAAAAGAAAATCTTGCCCTCTTTACATTTTCATGGATTGGCTTGAAACCTTAGGCGAGAATCACAACGAATTGCAAGCGAAGATTATGTACAATGAAATCTGTGGTTAGAAGACCATAATCAAGTAAGGAATATTCAAGCATGGATTAAGGGTAATGGAGGTAACTGAAACTTCAAAAATATGTTTTGTTGAAAAGTAGCTATCAAGTGAGAAATAATTGCCATCGGAGGCATGAATCTTGAATCATGAGTCATGGTAACTATTTTTTCAATTAGTCTCAGTGGTGAAAATCTGTTGCCAAGGCAAAATCTGTAGGAATTGAAAAATGGAAGACAAGTCAAAGATAAATTGAAAACAGCCTGAAACCCCTCGAAAATTGATTCAGATCGAAATAAAAACTGCACCAATGGAATCACCATAGCCAAAATCCCATCATCCACAAGCAAAATCAGTTTTCGCATAGAAAGCAGTGATGTGTCTCCGTTTTTCCATTTTCTTATTTTTCGTCTTTACTTAAAAAAGCTGTTGTTCCACAAGGAACTATTTATAGGTGGCATTCTTTATTGTGAAATTGTATATCAAACCCATGAAAAAACCTTCGGCCTTTTTGGAATCATGTAAGAGTCGATGAGATCCGAATAACATCTACTGGACGCTCAAGCTGACGACTCGTGGGTGCTTTTTCATCTGTCGTCACAGCCTCAGTACGTACAGGGTAAACACCAACTCTTGAAAAAGAAACACCAACTCCACTCATTAAAATCCTCTTACTTTTCAATTCTCAAATGCAGATTTTTGTATTTTTTTTTATATATATATTTTTTTATATATATATATATATATATATATATATATATATATATATATATATATATATATATATATATATATATATATATATATATATATATATAACGAAAAGAGAAATCACCAATGCAACAGCACAAACACATTAAAAAAAAAAAAAAAAAAAAAAGACAGAAGGAGAAAAGGAAGACTGTTTTCCTAAATTAGTGATTAATATAGACCAGCACTTGAATGAGGCCTTAACCCTACTCATCCCTACAATCACATAGGTCAAACAGCATAGCCATACACAATCAACCATAAAGAATAATCCATGGACAGGCAGTCATGTCTACTTTTTTCTTTGGCCTTCAGAGAGTATCGGAAATTTCCAATACTAGTGAAATCTTCGTGATCTGTGTTGTGATTTGCAGTCTTGCAATCACTCAGTTCTTTGCATAGGGACTCCTGCTTTTTAATGTGTCCCGGTACATGATTCTCAGATATTTCTTGTAATATTGACAAAATAAACTGATTTTCGGGCCCTTTCCAGCCTTTGAGCATTAAATCCCTTTCTTTTGTTCTATCTAATAGTTATGGAGTCTTGCAAATCAATCTGAATATAAAATGTAATTCAGTAAATATATAAAGCTAAATTGCAGCTATCAAATGATATCAAAACTGTTTTCTTTCTTTGAAATACTGAGGCGTTCGCTGGTTGAAAAAAAAAAAAAAAAAAATGCTAAAAAATTGCATGGGAAACATAGATCTCTTATAAATTGTTTGTATCCTGCGTGGAAATTGCTTCTTAACCAATGTTGCGAATCAGCCACGTTTGCTTGGATTCTGAAAAATATTTCTGTAAATAGAATTTGCTGAGTTTAAAATGTCAATAAAAAGCAAGCTAGTGAAGGTATGAAAAATTTGGATATTACGGAAAAATAGTCATTTTATTTTTTTCTATTTTTTCTCATTAAAATACTAAAAAGTAATTTTTCATTGAAAATACAAAGAAAATAAATTCTTGGAGTCTAAAAGGGGAAGTGTAAAATTCTAGGAGATAGTTTTCCCCGTTCTACTCCTGCTGCTTCTAATTTATATTTCTGCTTTACAGTTTACATCTACAAACAGGAAAACAATGTAAATCAAAAGGTAGAATTTGCTGGGATTAAAATGCTAATAAAAAGCCAGCAAATGGAAATATGAAGAAAATGTTGATATGACGAAAATTTATTTGGCTACTATGAGAATGATGAACATTCAAGGGTTATTCAGAAGAAATTCGGGATATTACTTCAAAACAAATATGGATACTTACTTATCTCATATTCCTGAAGGGAAATTGCTTCACTTTAGTTATTGTTGTCAAAACTTTGTATTAGAGGTTAGGATATTATTAGCCAAGGTCCTTCTTTACAAGGTCAGTTTGTTAACACAAACTGTTTGTCTTACATCTTCGTCCAATTGGTGAGAAATAAAAGTGGAAAAGTAAAAATTGTTTGTTTTGTTTATTTAGATGAGAAAATTGTCTTAAGAAAAAAATTGCACAAAAAAACTGACTCTGAAAGAAAATATTGAGATCTAAGACTGTTTTGAAAAATATTTCCTTGCAACACATGGGGTTGCACTAGAAAATCTTTTATCAAGAGACACTGTGCTATCACAATGCATTCGGTATTTTGATTTTTTGTACAAAACTGTTCACATACTTTTGGTAAAAGGATTAAAATGACCTATTTTAACCACTTCTTACTTTGCAGCAAATTTTAGGAATAATTTATAAAGATGGGCTGTTCAATACAAGAAAAGGTAAAATTGCAAAATAAGATGAAATAATATTGCACCAATAAGATGAAAAAATAGATAAAAAAAATAACACAGCCATCTTTCAAAATATGATAATTGCTCCCATTATAGTATTACTCCAGTAGATCCTGCTCCCGTAACTCCTGGATATATCCCTTGGCAGAATAAAAAAAATACTGATTTTCTTGTGTTATTTTTTACGAACTGGCATATGAACCAATTATTGACGAGAAATAAATGCAAAAAGTGTAAAACTGCATCAAAATTGATAAATTCTTGTATGTTGCTTATGGCTATATCCATCCGTATGTGGGAGGAGGGGGGGAACTGAGGGGACTTTGAAGCAATTACACCGTTAGCTATTGTCATTTTTGGAATGATATACCCCATTAAATTTTGGAAAAACTAATATCTTGAATATTTAAATTTAGGATATAATACAAATCGAAGTTAAGGAAAAAATGAAATCTTACCAAATAATGGCAAAAAGGGCCAAACTAAATTTTAGTCAGAGTTACGGACAGCAGTACAGGCCCCCAAAATAGATGCTAAAAAGGTTCAAATTCTTTTTAAGAATCGTTTGAAACTTGTACTCGCAAGTCTTTGTGCTAAGAAGCCCAAATGAAAAAAAAAAGACAGCGGTTCTCCACCAATGAGCCCAAAAACCGCATTAAAGTTCTAAACCGCATTAATTTCTGAACAACTTCAAGCTTAAAACCATAAGTTCTTAGGTCAACTAGTCTTAGGCCAGATGTATAAAGATAATTTCAATTTTTGGGTATAGGACTTCCCTTTCTTTATTCCGATTGGCTTGAAAAAAATTATGTAATTGTAAGGAAAAATGGGCTCTGAGCAAGGGCTTAAACTTTGTTTATCTGTAACACAGATCCCCAAATATAAGGTCCCTGACCTTTTTTAATTAGGTTAAAATTCTCACGAGTCTAGCCTAAGAGGGCTAAGGATAACAAAAGAAATAAATTATCACTAAAACATTCTTGGTCTCAAATGAGCTAGGTTATTTATAAAAAATCAAGGAGATCAAATTTTTATCATCATTTATTTCTTTAGGAGAAATCGGAAATGCACTATCAAAATTTGGTTTTAGAGTGTGATTATGGCTTGATGTGTGCCTTGTCGTTGTTTCTTGTTTCCTTCTGTGGTTTCATCAACATTTAGAGTCAATTAATATAAGCTTCATATTGCCCTCGGGTGTATGGTTACCCCTTTTCTTCGCTTTACAGACGACCTAGTATCGTTCCTATCAAAATATTTCAAGCAGTGTTGCCAGTTTTCACTAGTTACTACGGTTTTGGTTATTGTAAATCGCATTTCACTACAGAAGTTTGTAAACATAACCCAGACTTGGCAAAAAAAGGCTAAAATTTTCTCAATGCTAAAGAATTTAATGAAATTAGACCAATACTAATGATTTCACCGTTCAGGATCACCCACGGAAACCTGGTACTTGGCGTTAATCGAACCCTAAACACACTGCACAATTGATTAAAAAGTGGAGAATGTGAAGTATTATTTTAACCAGAAATATGAATTTAACGAATTCACAAACAAGGGTTATTTTCCTTTCAGAGTTCTTTCTTGTCTCCTCCTTTTTTGGTGATCCATACTGGTCCTGAAACGAACAACCAACAATAAGCAAGTTCAAGAGTAAATACATTTAAAATTTTCAAATTTATAAGCTAGATAAAGAAAGCTTCGAAAGCATTATCTTCAAACATTTCAACAAACGACCCTTCGAGGAGTATAAGCCAACCTTCTTCTTTTTTTTTTTAATGAAAAGAAGTAAAAATACTACACAAACTAATTAAAAAATTTACAAAACCTTGTTCAATGATACTAGTACTACTACTACTGATTACAACTCTCTGCAGCACCAAGCCGCCTGAGACTAACTCAGCTACGCACGCTCCTTTTTCATCCGAAGCTATTCAAAGCCTTCCTCTTTATAACTTCCGAGGAAGTTCCCAGTTCTCTCAAAACATTTCCTTCACGATCTCCTCTTACTCCAACCAAGGATGACCTTCTTTTTATTTATCCCTTGACAGTCAGCCGAAAAAAAAACAAAAAAAACAATCTTTAGCAACCTGTCATCCTTCAACCAAGAACGTGCCCTAGCCATTTCAAACTTTCTCTCATTATATTTTAGAAAGCGGAATCAAACCACACTTTTTGTACAGGCTTCTGTTTGAAATTTGGTCAGTCAGTCGGGTATCCAAAACAGTCCATAAGTAATATTTCTGCCAAAATTTAAGCAAATTTTCCTCTGTTTTTCGGAGCACCCATGCTTCAGAACCATACTTGACCAACTGTTATCACTAATGATTCCAACATTCTAATCTTGGTTCGTAGACTTTTCATCCTATTCTTCCAAACTTTTTTCTAATTGTAAAAAAATACCATGGGCTTTGTCTATTCTACTTTTAAAATCTTCAAACCACCCGCCGTCCTTACTAATAATACTACCCAGATAAGTAAAGCTTTCTACTTGATTGATCTATTCGTTACCCAACGCGACCTTTTCATCATAACAAATTCCTAGCCTTAGCGATTTAGTTTTCTTAACATTATTTTTTAAACCTATTCTTGCAGCTGTGAAGTCGCAAAATCTCTAAGAAATCATTCATTTTGCCAACACTTTCATCTAGGTTGGTTAAATCATCAGAATAATCTCAGTCCAGAAAGGTTTTACTTCCCCATTTAATTCCGTGTTCTCCCAGTGCCTTTGCTGTGCTCCTTAAGACAATGTCAATTAAATTATCCATATATATATATATGAGGATAGAACGCAACTCTGCTTAACTCTTAATTTAATGCGAAACCAGCTATTAACCTCTTTTCCTACTTAATCACATCAGTGTTATTCTCGTACATAGCAGTAGCACTTTGATGTATTGTCTGATATGCTATACAAAGATAAGACCTTCGCTGAAGCTCTTCTATCAGCTGAATTAAACTGTTGATAATAATCTACAAAACTGAGGACTAAAGGTGTTCAATGACTTAGGAAATTCTCAATTATTAAACTATGAGTGAAAATTTGGTCGATACATCTTCTACCCTTTCTAAAACTACACTGTTCTTAAAACTTTGTCTGCAGCATCTTTAAGTCTTAAAATGTATCACCATACTAAGTAATTTGCTACCTACTGAAACCAGGCTAATGCCTCTATAATTACCACACTCACTCTTATCACCCTTTCCGTACAGGGGTGTCCTATCTTTAACTTCCAGATTAACTCCTCCCTCTCAGTTTATCAATAGGTCAGTACAATATTTTACTATCATGCCATCCAGCTGCATCTTCCAGATCTTCGGCAATCTATCCATACTCTCCACTTCACACATCCTTAGTTCACATTTGAATGCTTTATCCACTTTCTTTACATTCTTCTTATTTTTATATGATCTATCACTCAGATAATCCTTGTACAAACCCCTCCTCCTCTCTATTAAACATAAAACATTTTCACTAAGATTCCTAGTTGCGCTCCTAACTTTCTTTTCTAAGACACCATCAGCGACATCTCAAACTATTTTTCTCAAATCATTCCATCGATCTTGTAAATTCTCTGATTTTAAGCTCTAAAGTTTGGTATTCAATTGTTCCTGGAAAGTCTCTCAAATTCTCAACCTGGAGTCTACCAATATCATAGCTTCTCGGAAGGTAGTTACCCTTCCTAAATTTCAGCTTTGAATTAACTCTAAACACTACTAGATGCTGATCTTTGCTTTTAACATCAATAACAGCACTCCTATATACCCTAGTAGCCTGTATTGATACTGTCAGTCTTTGGTTTACAATAACATAATCAATAAGGTTAGCTGTCTACAATCATGGGAAGACCATGTTAACATATAGGCTGTTTTATGGCCAAATAATGTATTGGCTAGAATTAAGTTGTTACCCTAAAAAATTGTTGCAATCTGTAGCTATTACTGTTTTCTTTTCCTATATCAAGGATACCATCTATCCCTATGTCTACCGAACCCTGGTGTTAAAATCTCCTAATAAGAACACCATATCCTGTCTATCCTGATCCTGTCTATTCCTGTCTATTTCTTCCTGTAGCTTTAAGTAAATCTTATCTTAGTCATTACTATTTCCATCAGTTGGCTTTACGGGGCATATACTACTATGACTGATAACCGGCACTTGGATCTGGACAGAGTGGGGCAAAGGAACAGTGAATTCGGTTGTATTGGGATGTCATTGATGCCTATATACGTGTAAAAATAGCCCCAGTATATGGGAATTTCACGTTTTAAAAAATATAAAAGTTTTGTTAAATATAAGCTTCAATGTCATTTAAACACACTACAAAGAATATCCTTTGGTTTGGAATGGACAAAAACCAATGTTGTTATTGTATTTTTTTTATCGGCATAAAGGGAGTGAAATGTTTTCCTATGAGTGATTCCAATGAATGTCCGCTATCTCAGCAAATTTTGCCACTAAAAATGACGTTTTACTACTTTAGTGTGCGTGAACTTATCTGCTATTATTATGTTCATATTTTTTAAGTAGTTTCTCAACCCAAATATGCCATCACATAATGCAGCTTTTTGTATGGTAAAGTAAAGGACGAACCCAAGGGAACCATGCAGCAGAGTCCCTCAGATATGACATCATACTCACATCATCTTGTATACGAAGCTGCAGCTATTGTAAAATAACTTCATGTTGAGCTAATCGCAAATGGCACTAGATATAGCAATTTTCTTTCAAATGAGCCCTTAAACAGCTCTCTATGAGATTTTAGTGCCCCACTAGCAGTGAAGAAAAAAAAGAGGATGCATGAGTGCTAACCATGCAAAAAATTGATTTCCTTTGCTGTTCAAGCCAGAGGGCTGAAAGTATTCTGTTTACGATTTGGGCGATTTCAATGGTGTGCTGTTCGTTTCAACTCAATGCCATTTTGTAGAGATTTCAGGCTATTTTTTGAACTTTCCATAAATTGGTTTTCAAAACTAAATTTTATTATTAAGACTAACCGAGATAGTAGTTACCATTCCTTAATTAGCTACAAATGGCAATTTTTTCTCGTTACTTAGTTTTTTAAACGTGTTTTTTAATTTTTGGTTACTATGGGCTGTAGTTCGTTCTTTACTAGATTGCAGCTACTGCTGTAAGCATAATTATGGTTGCTCCTTAGAAGAAGAATTTAAATAAAGAATGATTCTAATCATTCTTAATTTAAATTGTTCTTCTTGCTAGTTAGTAATTCTTAATCATTAATCATTCTTAATTTAAATTCTTCCAAGGACGACAGCTTAATTCAGCAAAATGTATCAGAAAAAGGCTTAGAAAATGAAAAAAAAAAAATCAATGTTTAAATGAAGTGAAAAAGGCTTGTATTACCGCCGATGTTTTCGAAGCAAGTAATCCCTGCCAATATTCCTTAAGATTAAAAAGGAAGATTTTTAATCATTTTCTTTCCTTTAGCGAATTGAGCGGGAAGCTTCTTACAACTACCACGTTTTAACTCTTCCTGATCGAGATGCTGCCAACGTTATTTTTGCAAATGGAACTCTACTTCACAGATCCCGTGATGAATTTCCTCGATCCACAAAGGTATTTGAAGAGAAAGTGACCGGCCCTAGAATCGAAATTAATAGTTCTGAAACGTCAAAAGCTCAAGCCGCTTTGACATGTTCTTCACTGCTTATATCACTGCCAAAGAAATTTAGTGGGATTTGAAGCTCACCATTGTATATTGTCTTTTTGACTTTCTTTGTTTACTTTTTTCATTCCTAAGTTGTGAAAATGCTTTTCTATGGGTGTTGATGTTGCATTATAGCCTTTTTATGACCATAAGTAAACCTGAGAGTGTGCTTTTTTTAACCCATTTAGATGTAAACTGGCCATCGCAGGTGAGACCAAATTTTTTTCTCGTCATCTTGTTCCATCTCTCAGGCAAATTTTCAGTTTCTCAGAAAATTTGCTTTTTTCCTTTGGTTTTTGTAGATTTTCCGTTGTATAATGTCAACTTTTCAGGAGGAAGAAAAATTAATTTGAGCAATTTTATAGCATTCCCAAATGTGAATAATACCCAAAGAAACCCAGGAAGATTATCACAAACATATCAGTATATACCGTAATATAGAAAGAGTAGGCGATTCAAAATGTTGACGGAACAGGTAGACATATTTATCACATAAATAAGCAAGAAAAAACAAAATGATCTTCGTGATTTCTTTTAGCTAAAATCAAACAGAACGTTTTGGATGTAACTTTCGACATGGCTTAAAAAACTACATGTTGAGATTCAGAATTACATTTCTTGATATTTTCTTCAACCAACATTGCTCTTTTTTCAGAGTTTGAAAAATTAATAAAATATAGTTAATGGGACAATGCCAAAAGTTATCCAACTCCTGTCTCGATCCTGGTTCTTGGCTAAATTCAGTGTTCAATTTTGTCGATATTTTTAATATTCACTTAGTCAGGAGCTCATATCCCAAGAGGTTCAGGGAAGCGATATCTCTTCTTCCTAATTAATGTTAATTTTTGGTTGTTCAAGGTTTAATTCCTCTTGTTTTAGTTTAAAATAAACTAGGATTTTCGTAAATTAAGAAAGAGAGAGACAGAGTAAGATAGAGAGAGAGGAAGAGAGAGACAGAGTAAGATAGAGAGAGAGGAAGAGAGAGACAGAGTAAGATAGAGAGAGGAAGAGAGAGAAAGAGATAGGAATAGAGGAAGGAGGGGGTCGATAAACGGGATAAAGGAAGAGAAAACCGAAAAATAGCAGAAAACGTAAACTAAACAGGTTCAATCCGAAGGAAAGATCTGATAAAATAACTTTCAAAACGAATGTAAGAATTGTGACGAGGTTTTAACATATTTTATGCCAGCATGTGTCAACTTGAATTTATTTATTTTTTTTAACTCCCTTATCTTCACATGTTGGTATACAAATCGGGCTCTTTCAAGGCCGAACCCTTGCAAAACATTCAAGTTTTTTTTCTATTATCTCCATATTTTCCGTTAAATTCACCGATTTTTAGAAGGTTCGACAAAATAATAAATAGTAAAATTAAATAATAAATGCTGAATAGTAAAATAATTCTTCAATCTAAACTGAAAGTATCATTATGTTGATGTATTTTATATGACGGAAAACCACTAATTTCAATTCATTATGAAAGTTTGCCAGTCCACAAAGTTATGGTAAGGACCCCCCGCCGTCTGATTCAAATATAAGCAAAAACCAAATAAAAGGGAAAAACTTGATCAAAGTGGGTAACCCCTAGCCACAGACCTGAGGCAGCTTGCCCAGGTCCCCCCTTAGAACGGTTCTGGATTTGTGTAGTAAATACGAATCCACGACATAACTTATTTTTATCTGAAAAACTAAGCTTGGAGATGGAATTATTTTGTCAATCTGAATTTTTTTTTTCAATTCTAATGCTGGCTCCTGAACAATTCCTATTTTTTATTCCAAATAATCGTCACGTTTCCCCTGGAAGAGGGATTTTGCCCTTTCCAAACTTTTAGTTTTTGAAATGGTTTTGACCCTGGCAAGAAGATTCAAAAGTTAATTTTTAATTATTTACAGATTGTTTCAGTGGTATTATTCAGAGTGTTTCGTTTGATATCATCTTTCCCTTTGTCCTTTTCTTATTGAGTTTTTTGTTTGATATTTGAACAGGTCAATTAATCATCCATCTGCCAGAGGCATTAATGTTTCAAAAATATGAGATTTAGCATGATAAGCTTTTATTTTCAGAAAGCTCTAATGGTTAAAATATATACACCGATTTGAACTCCTTTTTAGAAAGAATCTCATTTTACGTAATTTTTGAAACTAAACACTAGTCTTTGACCCTCCAGTGACTGAAAGATTTTAGAGTATTGATTATTGACATTGTGTATCCGAGATCTAATAAAATACTTGTGTATGTGTAGCCTATACTTTGTCTTTTAGAGAGAAAACAAAAAATCAATGGGTGGGTCTTATCGTAATTTTTTCGCCCTTAATTATTTTACTATCTCTTGTAATTTTTTGTTTCGTGCCTTTGCTTTTCATCTTTTTTTGAAAATATTTATAGGTGTCTGGAAATGTTATGCTATTCCTCATTTCATTGTTTCATTTTCTTCCTCGAAAATTATTCGGAAACAAATTTTTTTTTTCAGAATTTTCAATTCTAAACTTTGGAAAAAACGATTTATGTTAGCACGTACTAATATGGAAGTCCCTTACCCTCTCTTTCCTAAAAAAAAGTATATAATTAATGATTTTTCGAAAATTTTATTGCATCCTACAATTTTACTATAGTTTGCCTTTCTATCTCTTTATTACTACTCTTTCTACATCTATTTCTACTTTTTACTACTCTTTCTATGTCTATTTCTATTACTATCTCTTTCTATTGGAGACAAAAATTGATGATCCATAACTACCCAAAATTTTTATAAATTTGTGTACCCCAGTAATGATGTTTCCAAATACTAGATTCTCTTAGAGACATTTGACTTTCAATCCAAACACTCCAAACGTTTTCGATTGATCTTATCAGTAGAAAGGAATGACTTGTCGTCCAGCCGTGGAAAAAAATAGTTGGAAGACAGTATTTGGTCTTTGACTGCTCACATATTAGTGTTACCTTATGAATGAAATACGGAAGATGGCATACTAGAACGGTGAACGTTTTCATACCTCGCAGCATCCCTAGCGTTCCATTTGCTATCAGTTTCTCGTCGCAGGAAATTTTTTGCATTATCAAGTTAAAAATCTGCTGTTTCGTTCCACTTAATTAATTTATGGCCAGGAATTTATGTTTAGGTTTGAATTATAGAGGGCCATCACTTCTAGTGCTATCTCTATTGATTGAAGCTCTGAAGATGTAAGCAAGCAATATTTGGGCAGAGATGCGGTAATATATAAGAATGGAGTGTAAGCAGGAGTTTATATCCCATGTTATGCACTGGAATCATTTGAAATAACCTTAACGTGGCGTGGAAAACTACTTGAACGTGGAAAAGTAAGCTTTTATCTACTAAGCTTTTACTCTACTAAAATGATTGGTTTTGAGGTAGGACACAAGGCTGTTTTTTTTTTTTTTGGACAAACAAATTTGTCAAAATTGTTTTCATTCTGAAAAACAATGCCAGAAAACTTTTACGAGGTAAAGATTACTGCACCTGCCTAGTACTTTTCACTTCTATTTATTTCGTCCTTACACTACCAATAGCTTCGCGAAGTTCCGTCATAAGAAAAGGTCTAAGTAGTGAATGTTTGGGTTTTTTGAATAGAGAACACAGCAAAGGATCTAGGCAATGACCTTGCTCAATTGCTACTCTTATACATCTCAGTGAAACTGCTATAGCTTATTCGTCAGTTTGTTTAGACTTTGTATTATCAATCAATTATTATTTAGTCAATTATTTAATCAATAAATTATTATTAACTGATATTAATTTGTATTATCAATCAATTGGTCATACTTTCAGTCATCGAGAGTTTCGCAAACAGCCACGAATTTCTGTAGAAAAATTGTCCTAAAACTAAATTCCGGCTTTGTCTTAATTTTTTTCTGCCTTTTGGACTCGTTCAAATACCATACCTTTGGAGATATTAATCAACAAAAAGGGATCAATTTGATGATTTTCAAATATTGCTATTTAATGCATCTAGTAATTGCCTAGTTTTTACCTACTCATCAACATGTCTTGAAAATGTGGCCAAGGAACTTTACGATTAAGATATTTTGTCTTAAAATGTAATAAAAAGTGTTTTGTCATCTGGTCAGTACAGATAGATAATCTTCCATAAACTATTTGACTAATGGAACTTGAATTCTGAAAAAGATTGATGCTGTTGCAATTTTGAATTCGAATATAGGAAAATTTACTTCTGATGCCAGATTTTTTTTTGGGTGACTAGGAAAGGGCACAGGAAATTCTTCCTGTGCTCTTTCCTAGTGTGTTTTATGAAACTCTTATGTACTGTTGTATAGTAACTAATAAATATTCAGTTCTAATGCAAGATACGTAAAAACTCCATGAAGTTAGATGGCAAATTTGAGGCATCCAATATCATACGGAATTTCTGTAATCAATATTCTTTTCTTCTTTTATGGGTTTATTCTAATCATCGTATTTGTCATTAGTTAGATGCTCTATTTTAAATTCTTCTATGTATGTATAGATCGTTTTTCTATTTCAAATTCTTCTATGTTTGTATAAAGCATCCCTCTATTTTAAATTCTGCTGTGTATGTATGTAGTGTTTAGGGTAAAAAAAAAATGAGGAATAAAGAATTTTGACTTAATTTGCGTAAGTTTTACCTCGTATAATCAGTCCTTTGTAGTAACGTAATTCGAGATATCAGTATTAAAGCGAGGTAATTCATTATTTATTGATTTTTGCTCTTAAGCCAATCTAAGACAGCTTCGTGATTACCTTAGGTTCCAGACTTATTTTCACAAAAACATAGTGTCTTTAGATTCAGAGAGTCCTGTAATGAACTTATAGCTGTGTAGAGTATTTTAGCTGTTTAGAGTATTGTTGCCAAAATATTCTGGTATCCGAAACGGTGGCAAAAAAAAAAAATTAAAAATTATATTATCTTTTGATCATCTGGAAACCAAATGGCTGAGAATAAAAGTACTTCGAAGAAGGAAAAATTGTTACTCGGTGTAAAAAAAAAAAACGCATGAATATTTTCAGATAAAAGATTGGCTGGATGTCAGTCGGTTTCTGCTCTGTCATTCAGCTTATAGCATACGTCCGCTGTTAATTCTTTTCTTTAAGAGCTTGTTTTCAAACAGTTCGTGGTAACGAACTGTCGTAAGGAGCGAACCGGCTCAATAGTAACCAAAACTCTAAAAAATGGAATTTTGATACCAATAGCTATATCAAAAGAATCGCATTTTAATGCTGATGTTAAACATATAAGTTTTTGAATAAAAAAATTTGCCTTATAGGGGAAAATACCTCCTAAAAGTCATAGAATCTTAACGAAAATCACACCTTTAGATTCAGCGTATCAGAGAACCCTAGTATAGAAGTTTCAAGCACATATCTACAAAAATGTGAAATTTTGTATTTTTTGCCAGAAGGCAGATCACGGATGCGTGTTTATTTGTGTTTTTTTTTTTTCCAGGGGTGATCGTATCGACCCAGTGGTCCTAGAATGTTGCCCACGCTCGTTTTTTTCCCAAATTCACCGGACAAAAATTCTGAGATAGCCATTTTATTCAGCATAATCGACAAACCTAATAATTATGTTTTTGGGGACGACTTACTTCCCCACAATCCCCATGGGAGGGCTCCAAGTTACAGACTTTGACCAGTATTTACATATAGTAATGGTTATTGAGAAGTGTACAGACGCTTTCAGGGGGATTTTTTTGGTTGGGGGTAGGGGTTGAGCGGAGGGGTTAATGCGGGGGGAACTTCTTATGCGATTTGTCATGGTGGAAGAAAATTTCCATGAAGGAGACGCAGGATTTTTTAGCATTTTTTAAAAAACAATGAAAAAATAAATAATAAAAAGTTTTTTCAACTGAAAGTAAGGAGCAGCATTAAAACTTAAAACGAACAGAAATTATTACGCATATAAGGGGTTCACCTCCTCCTAATACCTTGCTCTTCAAGTTTTTTGTTAACTGAAAGTAAGGAGCCAAATTAAAACTTAAAACGAACAGAAATTACTCCGCATATGAAAGGGGCTGTTCCCTCCTCAACGCCCCGCTCTTTATGCTAAAGTTTTTTACTGTTTTAAAAAGTAGAGTTGAGAAAAAAAAAAAAAAAAAGATAAACACGCATCCGTGATCTTTCTTCTGGCAAAAAATTCCAAATTTTTGCAGGTAGGAGCTTGAAACTTCTAGAGTAGGGTTTTCTGATACACTGAATCTGATGGTGGGATTTTCATCAAGATTCTGTGACTTTTAGAGGGTGTTCCCCCTTTTTCGAAAATAAGGCAAATTTTCTCAGGCTCGTAACTTTTGATGAGTAAGACTAAATTCATTGAAACTTATAGATTAAAAATCAGCGTAAAAATTTGATTCCTCTGACATGTATATTGGTATCAAAATTCCGTTTTTTTTCTAGAGTTTCGGTTGCTATTGAGCCGGCTCGCTCCTTGCTACAGTTCGTTGGCACGAACTGTTTGATAGTGTTCATTTGTCATTACGTATCGGAAATTTCACGTAGACTCCCATGAAAGGGAATCATTACTGTTCGGTGCATTTTCATCCTGCTTATTTTGTTTCAAGTTCTCTGCATTAGCTTTTTCAATTGGCCGTTATAAAAGAGATCTAGAATAAATCGTCTTTATTTACATCATTCTTCGGCTTGATTCACTTCGTCTTGATTGACATCATTCGATTTGACAGTTATACACAGCCTTCAAAATCTTGATTCATAGTTCAATCATACCCGGCTGTCCAAAAATTATCCGCCTCCAAAAATTATTGCTGACAGGGTAACTGATGTTAGTGAAGATGAGGCTTTACACTCCATATAATCAGCTCAGCTTCCAGTATAGATTTGGGTTTCCCGTGGCACTTATTGTTTTATGCCAATATGTTCATTAGAAGTTACTAATTTTCCCCTTTTGCTCCGAGGACCGAATATCAATCGGGCCTTCAACCCCCTTGTTCAACCATCAATATTTATTTTTGCAACTAAAAAGGGTGTAGATCATTGCATCATTGATGCTTTCTATTCCATGTACTTAGGCCTTCAAATTTCTCTGAACATTCGTCTCCTAAAATCTATGGAGCAGACAAACCAGATAGAAGAATCCCTGAAAGAAAAGAAGTCATCCTAATCACAGAATCTTGTTGAGCCTGTAGAAATTGACTAGGGTTTTAGGTTCTAAAAAAAAATTCTGCGCGAGAAGCATCGACCAAATTTTATAGATCTTGCTCATTACAGTTTTTTTTTAAAAAACGTCTAGGTGCCCTCAGTTTCTTAAAGAGTTTAATAACGAATTTGCTCAGGTAAATTATAGGTTTCGTAGTAAACGAAAACATCTTCACTTATTAGTATCATTAGTAGCTATGGTACAGCAGCAACTTTAGCAGTCTGTCAACTCTGGTGCATTGATGCTGAAATCACGAAGAACTTCCATGATTATAATAAATTACTCTCAAACTTCAACTGTGAGATTTATAAGATGAGACATGACAAGACTTATTCATAAGGAACTTACCTAGAATATACTGTGCTATTTCCCCCCGAAAGCTCCTTTCTTCCTTATTTCTTTCTCCTCCTTACGATGCTTTCTTGATTTCAAAGGACTGCGCTTAAACGGCTTATCTTGATTATTTCTGTTCAGGCTTAAGTTGGCCAACTGACGTCAACAAAAGTAGTCATCAGTTACACTCACTAAATAAAGACTGCATATTATTTACCTTTTAGTGACTGACCGAGTTTCTCCCATATTATACGATTCATATTTAACGAATTAATTGCGTTTATGTGTCACTAGCAACGACCTCCCCAGGAAAACGAAACGTCATTGTAAAAGGCAAATGAGCCACTTTGCAAGTTATAAGGATTATCCAATATATTTTAAAAGAAATATGTGGAAATTTTCCATGGTGTTCAAATAAAAGCTATTGTTGTAAGTAATTCACACCCAAGAGAGGAATTCGCTATTAGATCATCAAAATACGGGTCAGCGTCATGCTTTTGTTCGAAATTTTACAGACACAATAAAAAGCTAGTTTTCCAATAGTAATACAGGACAAATGATTTGCAACACTTTCCATAAAATTTTTTTTTCTCATGTCTAGTTGGTTTAAAAAATTTTCTTAAAATTTTACAGAGACGGAGCTCAATTTGTGGGTTTAGCGGCGAAAGCCCATGTTAAGACACCGCTCAAAAATTCTTTAGTCAAGTATTACCAAAACGGTGCAATTGTGACGTTTCCTGTTTGCGTATTTCTTCGCGGCACGATTGTAGATTACGGTACAATACGATACGTTCTGACATTCTGTTGTACAATACAAAATGTCTATTATGTTCTGACACATTTTAATTTATTCGCCAAATTGAACTTCCCTTTGAAATTTTTTAGAACTTCTACTCTAATAAGGCCAAAGAGGAAAGATACTTCGAGGAGCACAAACTAGAAACAAAAAGGAATTTACACGAATTTCAAATTAATCCCAATACGAGGAAAGACAAGTTTAAGACAAGCTTAAAACAAGTTTCTGAGACAGGAAGAAAAAGCTGCAAAGTTCAGTTTGTTCCTGCATTTTGTCGGAAAATTGACGCTGAATCTTATTGCTGTGTCAAAAGAACCTTTTATGGTACACTCCAGACAATAACGCAGAAAATCTGAAACTGTGTTCCTTTACTTGTCCACTTATCCCGGGTGTAATCTCTAAAGAAATGGAAAAAAATTACATATGGTTGGGCTCAAACAAAACTACTTCGCAAAAACCCATTTTTTTTTTTTACTTGTCACATAGGGCAACAGATTTCAAACATAAAACAATTGTAAAAGCGTCATTCTACTACAAGTAAATGATTTAGCAGTAGCTTAATTTCCTCCAGATTTGACATTTGACATGTTTCATATCAATTTGAAGTCAAAATAAATTGAGATAGGATTTAAACTACTGTGGTATTTCAACAGATATGAAGTGACAACATTAGTTGAATCTTTATTTAAATTGTTCATGTAAGACTTCGGCTGTCTGAGAGTAAAATTCTAGTTTAGCTGCTCATTGCTTTGAATTTGGAATTGCCCTACAGGGCTATGGACAAATTTACAGGTCAAATTTTAGTTTGGCAACTTTTTGCTATTTTGGAAAGGGGTTAGGTTAGGAGAATGAAACATTCAGTAATGAATCCATGGCTAAAAACATACTGTGGGAAGGCATTGCCAAGCTTCTGTATTAACCCTCTTCGGATTTCAAAGTCTTAGAATTCTGCATGCTTGACAGGTCTAACTACTGAAAATTTGACCAAACACCATTTTACCTTAATTTTCATCTAGCAGTTTCTATTTATCTAATTTTAGCTCAGGAAATGAATATTTTGTTGGTTGACTAGGGTTTTAAGCCATATCAATGTTTTTTCTCTAAGTTTAGGAAATATATTTGCAGATCTTTGAAGGCACTAAATTGAAATCAAGTAAAGTTATGGAGCTGAAAACACTTTTCCTGTGCTTAATTTCAGAAGAAGATCTATTTAGCGCGGAATATGCTTTTATAACACAAAGATTTTAAAAGGTCTGGGCCGTCTAGAGGGAGAAGGAGTTGAGGTAGATGCTTCAAAACACCTTTCAATGTCATACTTTGGTCTGTAGAACCATCCCTGAAGGTATCATTTTCCTAACATAAGCCTTATTTTACTAGAATTTTACCAAACCTCATAATTTGTAATAACTCATTGTTCAGACTCGCCTTTGAAATCATTACAAATTTGACTCTTTAAAATAAAACACTATAGCAAGCTTAGCCAAATAGAGGAACAGTAGGCCTACTTGACTGATTTGAAAGCCAGATTTTATATATGTGTGTCAAAAATTCTATTTGACTAATAATATCTTACTCAAAACACAGGATTATCTAGAATTTTAAACTTAGGTCTTTGTAAAAGACAAATGAGCCACTTTACAAGTTATAAAGATTATCCATTATATTTCTAAAGAAATAAGTGGAAATTTTGCATGGTGTTCAAATAAAAGTTGTTGTCTTAAGTAATTCACACGCAAGAGAGAAATTCACAATTTAGATCATCAAAATACGGGATAGCATCATGTTTTTGTTCGAAATTTTACAGACACAATAGAAAGCTAGTTTTCCAATAGTGATACAGGACATATGTTTTGTCAACACATCCCAGAAAAATTGTTTTTTCTTTTGTCTGATTGATTTAAAAAAGTTACTTAAAATTTTACAGAGATGGAGCTCAATTTGTGGGTTTTAGCGGCGAAAGCCCCTGTTAAGACACCGCTCAAAATTCATTACACATTTTGACTCTTTTAAATGAAGCATTATAGCAAGCTTAGCCAAATACAGGAACAATAGGCATACTTGACTGATTTGAAACCCAAATTTCATATATGTGGACTAAAAATTCCATTTGACTATCAATATCTTACTCAAAACATAGGATTATCTAGAATTTTATTGAACTTAGAAGCTGAGAAGTTGTTTTTGAAGTCAAGTTAAGATGTCATTTTCTGATCCTAATGCTTCATTTTAGACATGTCTGCAATGTAATAATGAAATGATTCTTTTAGAACCTAAAATACAGCTATTTGTTAGAAGGAACTCAATTTACTGAAGTCATGAAAAATTAAGTGCAGTTATATCATGAAAAAACGCAGTAAACTGCTTAATCTTTGTAAAGAAACAAACGAAGAAAAAAACACTAAAGTGCTTAATATTCAAAAATCCTTAGTATTTCATGTTTTCAGTAGAGTACTAGTCAAGCGTAATCCAACAAGTGTGCAAGAACTTTATGAGAGGGGGGGGGGAAGCTGCTTAGTATCAACAAAATATATCTGATCACTTATTTCTTATCAGTATTGACAAGCGCTACTAAGGGGTCATAGTTAAGCACTAGGAAGTCATAGTTAAGTAACATGTACTTATGTATATAGACTAAAGCTTGTTGACAATTTTTATCGGTATAGAATGTTTGATTTGGTATAAGCCTAGAGAACGACCTGTACAGAAGGAAACGCATCAAAAAAGCAATTCATGCTTCATAATTTGTAGAACAATTGTAGCTAACACATTTTACATACAGCCTTGCTCTACTTTACCTCCAATCCTCCTAATATGGATATCTATAGCTGAAAATTCATATTTCCCATTTGTTCTATCAATCTGTCTCTCTTACTTCATCCCATGTACCTGTAAATTGAATAAACTGTGACAAAACAAGAACCAGAAAAACAGGTGACAGGAGGTACAATGGATCGGAAATATATGTTCAGCTTAACCCATTCTTTTGAAAACTGTCTACCAAACAAAAATGGAGGTATATTAAGGTCCACACCAAAGGGTAGTAAGGCATGGAGGGCGAATCCTTTATCAGCAAGGGTCTAGTTAAGCTGACAGATAAAATATATTGTCTATGTCCCTATAATCAGTCAAAAGTGTGCAATTATGATTAGATTTAAACAATTTTTTTGGCCATGCTGACTTTCAGTGTAAAACAAATACAAATTTTGTTTGTTATTGTGCATGGTATATAGCTTTTAAATTCATTTTTTTTAGAAGCCAATTTTTCCAGTTTTGTCAACTTTTTGGGCAATAAACCTTTTTTCATCATCTGAAAATCTGTTGGGCCCTTACCAGGGAGTTGAACTTTCTATTGCATTTAGCAATGATTGAAACATATTGTAGTCACTCTAAATTTTGACAATCTGACCTATTTTATGAAAACAAGCAAGACCAAATGAATAGAGAAAAACATCCTTTAAACCTATTAAAAGTAAGACAAAAATGAACAAAACTCCAATTACGAATCCGTTTTCTCTAAACAGACTGGAGGAACAAGTTTCCAAGCTTTGACAAATTCGATCTCACTTTTGGAACTAGGAATTCCAAGGTAAGCAACAACTTGAAAATAAGCTTCTAAAATGAATAAGTCATTTTAGCAGAGCATTAAGACAATGTATCAAAATGAAGGATACCCAGGCTAACATGATTTGAATGAAAAAAAAAAAAAAAAGAAAAAAAAAAAAAAAGACAAATGACAAACAAAACAAGCAATCTTGCAATTAAGCTTTCACTAAATATGAATTTGTCTATATATTTTGAAACAGGCCCACAAACCCAGTTTCAGAACCACAAACCTCATCAGAACTTTATGATTTTAAACAATGGAAAAGCACTCACAGTATTCATTTTCTGTCTTCATTTCATCAATGTGACGTTGACAAAATCTTAGTGAGGAGGCTATTGCGTCAAGTGCTATATATATCATATCCAAAATTAGGAGCCCAATGTCTATGTTTAGGGAAAATCAATAGAATAAAATATTTTTCTGAGGTTAGGCATTCTCTGACCACTGGGCTTCTTATCCTATGCTACTGTTAGTTACTGGAATTATTACAATGTCTTGAATTTTCAAGTTAGACCTCTGTTATAGTCTTGAATTATTGATAAAATTGAAATGAGGACCTCTTTGCTATCTTGGACAGTATTAAATTAGGTGAATGAAACTTTCAGGAATGTTCTTAGAGTCTAAGCTACACCTTGGGAACTCTGTTCTAAAGTGATTAAAATTTCACAAATCATTTTACAGATCACGAAGCCCCAAGTAAGTGTTTTGGGCCCCGTAATATTTCTAAACCCAGATTTAGCCTATAAGGTTTTAAAGAAGTTGGAAAACCTTGTCTTAATTAAAAAAAAACATTAGTGTGGCTTAAAATCTCATTTAAATCATTAGAATCGCATTTTCTAGGCCCAGACTAGTTTTCTGAGGCTAAGAAAGATAGCCTAGACTAATAGTTTTTATGCCTCAGAGGAGGTTGTTCTAAAGAATAATTTAGATCCTGACTGCATTCCTGAAAGTGTCCATTCCATTTGTTTGGGATGAATCTATGAAAATATCAACGGTTTCAAAATATTGCATTTCTTTTGTCATCTTGAATGATTGATCATAATCTAGATTATCCAACATTTCAAAATCAGAATTGCTCTGGTAGGCAATGGATTCCCACTGAGGGGTTATGAACATACTGGGCACTCTCAACATTGATGTCAACTGGCAATCAGTTTGAAAATCTTCCATTATCTCCTTTGCCCTTACAATACCAAACCGTTTTTTTCCGTGAACACCACAACCTTCCCTCTTTTAGCATTCTTGATTTAATATAATTCGACTGGTCAGCTATCTATGTCTTCCGTAAAAACTTTAATGTTGCTATGTCTCTCCTACAGCCTAGCTTCTCAATTCCACTTTCTGACTAAAAAAGCACCGTGGAGTTGTCTTTCTTGCTTCAAAAGCTGTCCTTATAGCAGTTTATTGAATAGTTCCCAGCTCCTCTAACAACTACTTAGACGCTGCCAAATAAATTATTTTTCCATATTCCAATTTCGCTCCTACGTATTTTATATAAAATTCCATCAGAAAGTCAGGCTTTGGGCCAAAATTTACTCCACATAACATTTTCATAATATTGTTTTTTGGCACACACTCTTTAACTGTCTTATATGAGCTTTAAACGTTAGATTTCTATCAATGATAATTCCAAGCCATTTAAATTCATTCATGATTTCAATTTGCTCCCCATTTAGAAAAAGGCAACTAGCAGAGTACTTTTTTCTGCGCGTAATTATCATTGCTTTTGTTTTCTGGACCGAAAACTGCACATAATTTTCCTTGGCCCACATTTCTAGTAATTTTATTTTCTCCTGGGCCACCCATTGCCCCTCCTCAATACTATCACACACTATCCACAGTCCATTACCTTAAGCAAAAATTTCATCTCTACCCTCTGATGTATCCAGTGGTATATCAAATTCACTTATATTGTAATAAACGGGCCCCAATTAGGAGCCCTGTGGAACACCAAGTTTTTCTCATTTTTTTTTTCTTTCCGAAAATGCTTTACCCGCTTTTACTGTCAGTTCTCGTTCTTGTAAATAATCATAAGAAAATCTTAGTAAACATCCTCTAACATTTGCTGCATTCACTGTTTCTAGTACATGTCGATCAACTATACTACCAAAAGCACTATTCACATTAAAGGAAACTGCTAAACAGATTTTCCAATTTTCCAAACAATACACTACGTATTTACAAACATTTGTACCACTTCTATAATAGATCTGTTCTTTTAAAGCCCATATTGAACATCTTTCAGTGCTTTAGAAACATTTAACAAGCGTCTAAACTAGAATCCTGAAATTTTTGAGTTAGGGGAGAAGGGGGAAGTCAAAAACATCTTCCCATGACATAATTTGTATTAAGGTATTTTTGTAAATTTGTCCTCGAAAGACGATTCTAATGATTTTAATGGTAATTTAAAAATTATCCAAACTAGAATTTTAGAAATTTCCGAGATGGACAAGAAGAGGGAAGTCAAAAACATCTTCCCATGACATAATTTGTCCTCTAAAGTCGATTCTGCTGTTTTTACTCGTCTATCTCTCAGAGCTTCAGAAAAATTAGAAAAGTCTCTAAGCTAGAATTTTATAAATTTTTAAGTTGGGGGAGAAGAGGGATTTATAAACATCTTCCCATGACATAATTGTCTTCTAAAGTGGATTCTGATGTTTTTAATGGTCTTTTCCAAAGCGCTTTAGAAATATTTAAAAATTATCTAAGCCAGAATTTTAGAAATATTTGAGTTGCGGGAGAAGAAAGAAGTCAAAACATCTTCCCACGACATAATTTGTCGTCTAAAGTGGATTCTGATGTTTGTACCGGTCTATCTCTATGAGCTTTAGAAATATTTAAAAAGTATCTAAACTAGAATCCTGAAATTTTTGAGTTAGGGGAGAAGGGGGAAGTCAAAAACATCTTCCCATGACATAATTGGTGTTCTAAAGTAGATTCTGATGTTTTTACAGGTCAAAATCTCACTGCTTCAGAAATATTTAAAAAGTATCTAGACTAGAGTTTTAGAAATTTTCGAGGTGGGGAGAAGGGGAAGTCAAAAATATCTTCCCATGACATAATTTGTATTATCGTATTTTTGTAAATTTGTCCTCGAAAGACGATTCTAATGATTTTAATGGTAATTTAAAAATTATCCAAACTAGAATTTTAGAAATTTCCGAGATGGACAAGAAGAGGGAAGTCAAAAACATCTTCCCATGACATAATTTGTCCTCTAAAGTCGATTCTGATGTTTTTACTCGTCTATCTCTCAGAGCTTCAGAAAAATTAGAAAAGTCTCTAAGCTAGAATTTTATAAATTTTTAAGTTGGGGGAGAAGAGGGATTTATAAACATCTTCCCATGACATAATTGTCTTCTAAAGTGGATTCTGACGTTTTTAATGGTCTTTCCCAAAGCGATTTAGAAATATTTAAAAATTATCTAAGCCAGAATTTTAGAAATATTTGAGTTGCGGGAGAAGAAAGAAGTCAAAACATCTTCCCACGACATAATTTGTCGTCTTAAGTTGATTCTGATGTTTGTACCGGTCTATCTCTATGAGCTTTAGAAATATTTAAAAAGTATCTAAACTAGAATTTTTTAGTTGAGGGGGAAGGGGGAAGCTAAAAAGATCTTCCCATGACGTAATTTGTCTTCTAAAGTCGATTCTAATGTTTTAATGATCTTTATCTCATCAATTTAGAATCATTTAAAAAGTATTAAACAAGAATTTTAAAAAATTTTGAGCTGGAAGAGAAGGGGAAGTAAAAAAAAAATCTTCCAATGATATAATTTATCCTCAAGGTCGATTCTGATGTTATTAATGGTCTGTCTCTGATCTTTCTGACAGTCAATTCTCATATTTTTACTGGTCAATCTCTCAGCGCTTTAGAACTAATATCTTCCCATCTTCAAATATCTTCAAAAACATCTTTCCACGACATAATCTGCCCTGTCAAGCCGATTCAGATGTTTTTACTGGTCTATCTCTCAGCGCTTTAGACGCTTTAAAAAAGTATCTAAACTAAAATTATAGAGATTTTTTTTAAATCTTTGAGCTTGGGGAGAAGGAAGAAGTCAAAAACATATTCGAACCTGTTTACACAAACAGAAAAGAAAGGGTTACAAATCTGCTCCAAAATGACCAAAATCAAACTCGTCGCAAAAACAAGCTGAAAGGAAAGAAAGAGCCTTGGCCAATCCACAGCCATCAAGCGTCTCCCATCCCACTTTTTCTGCAAAAAGAAAATTCATATTGGGCCATTAGGAACAACAATCACGCAGGGAATGTACAAGATCCAAAGCAAGCCGGTGACTAACATCCAACCCTCACGCTGTCCAAAAAGACTTTTTAGGAGAAATATAGCCATGTTGCATCTTGTTTGAAGCTGAATCTTGAAATGCTTTTCAATTTGTATTGTTGGAGGACCGAAGTGGGATATCGGCCTCTCTGACGCCACAAATCCCCCTTATCTCACCATCAATCTTACAGTAAAAAGCTGCAATGAAAAGGGCATAAACAACATGAAAAAAACTCTTAAAGACACCAAAAAAAGTCTTCTAAACTCTACTTTTTGCCTAGTTTCATAATGATGACTCCGCCAGCCTCTGCGTATTCACCCAAAGGCTTTACAGCCCCTTTCTCATTTCCAGCAACATAAATCATTTTCTACCCGAAAGCCTTTATTCTACTTTATCACGGCCTTAAACCAAGTATGAAAGTGAAATAATAGAAAGCAATATCTCGTTAGAAGATTCTGACTCGTGACACTCCCCTCCCCCCCCCCGAAAAAAATTGCATAAGATTTTTTTTCTTTTTATTATAAAGTCTACATGCTTTACATGTGTTTTTTTTCGCTTTGGCATTTTCATTGATACAAACCCCCCTCCCAGAAATAGGGGCCAGTGTATATGCATGTTCCAACCGTATTTGTCAACTGTTCATCTCCTTAAAGAAGACAAAGGAATTAAAAGACCCAACAGAAAGTTATTAGATAAAAGAGTCAGAAATAATTCCAGTCAGAGAGCTATGTTACAATAAATGAGTCGTCATTTGCCAAGATAAAAATAGAAGAAAAAGACTAGGAGATACTAACCGTAGATTAATTAGCTAATTGCTTGATTTGACCATCTGCGCAGGATCCTCAAATCTCTGACTTAGGAGCTTAAATAAAAGCTACGCTTATTTCTTTCTTCTTCCTGAGCCTGGATTCTGGCGGCAAGTTGAGCTGGCTTATCTTAAGAAGAAATTAAAACCATTAGATTTTAAACATTAAAGAAAACAAAATAAAATTGTTGTAAAAATGTACTACTTAAGGACTTACTTAATGCAAAGGAAGGAAAATGTAAGACACAGTGTATGAAATAAATGAAACGTATTACTTTAGGATATTGGGAAGCAAAAAAATAAATAAAATAGCCTTGTAGAAACGGGGCATATTTTTTTTTGAACTAAAGAAATAAGAAAAGAAAATAAACAAGGGATTTTACGACAGCCGAAAATTCATAGACTGAACAACTTGAAATAGTTTTTATGGCACTTGGTATTAACCAAGTGACATATAGCAGTCGCCAATTCTGTCGGTCTGTCGTTCTGTCTGTCGGTCTGTCTGTCGGTCTGTCTGTCGGTCTGTCTGTCGGTCCCGGTTTTGCTACTTTAGGCACTTCCAGGTAAGCTAGGACGATGAAATTTGGCAAGCGTATCAGGGACCGGACCAGATTAAATTAGAAATAGTCGTTTTCCCGATTTGACCATCTGGGGGGGAGTGGGGGCCCGGTTAATTCGCAAAAAATAGAAAAAATGAAGTATTTTTAACTTATCAGCGGGTATTTGGATCTTAATGAAATTTGATGTTTGGAATGATATTGTGTCTTAGAGCTCTTATTTTTAATCCCGACCGGATCTGATGACATTGGGGGGAGTTGGAGGGGGAAAACCTAAAGTCCCGGTTTTGCTACTTTAGGCACTTCCAGGTAAGCTAGGACGATGAAATTTGGCAAGCGTATCAGGGACCGGACCAGATTAAATTAGAAATAGTCGTTTTCCCGATTTGACCATCTGGGGGGGGGAGAAGGGGCCGGTTAATTCGGAAAAATAGAAAAAATGAAGTATTTTTAACTTATGAGCGGGTGATTGGATCTTAATGAAATTTGATGTTTGGAATGATATTGTGTCTCAGAGCTCTTATTTTAAATCCCGACTGGGTCTGATGACATTGGGGGGAGTTGGAGGGGGGAAACCTAAAATCTTGGAAAACACTTAGAGTAGAGGGATCGGGATGAAACTTGATGGGAAAAATAAGCGCAAGTCCCAGATACATGATTGACATAATCGGAACTTATTTGCTCTCTTTGGGGTAGTTGGGAGGGGGGGAGTAAGTCTTAAAAATTAGAAAAATGAGGTATTTTCAACTTACGAACGGGTGATCGGATCTCAATGAAATTTGATGTTTAGAAGGATATCGTGTCTTAGAGCTCTTATTTTAAATCCCGACCGGATCTGGTGATGGGGGCGGGGAGTTGGGAGGGGGAAACCTAAAACTTGGAAAACACTTAGAGTGGAGGGATCGGGATGAAACATGGTGGGAAAAATAAACACAAGTCCTAGATAGATGATTGACATAAACGGAACGGATCCGCTCTCTTTTGGGTAGTTGGGGGGGGGGGGTTAATTCTGAAAAATTAGAAAAAATGAGGTATTTTTAACTTACGAATGGGTGATTGGATCTCCATGAAATTTGATTTTTAGAAGGATATCGTGGCTCAAAGCTCTTATTTTAAATCCTGACCGGATCTGGTGACATTGGGGGAAGTTTGGGGTGGGGAGACCTAAAATGATGGGAAACCCTTAGATTGGAAGGATTGGGATGAAACTTGGTTGGAAAAATAAGCAAAAGTCTTGCATACGTAATTTACATAATTGGAACGGATCCGCTCAATTGCGGGGGGGGGGGGTAATTCTGAAAAATAAGAAAAATAACGTATTTTTAACTTACGAAGGAGTGATCGGATCTTCATGAAACTTCATATTTAGAAGGACCTCGTAACTCTGATATCTTATTTTAAATCTCAACCGGATCAAACGTAATTGGGGGGGGGACAGTTGGGGGGACCGGAAATCTTAGAAAATACTTAAAGCGGTGAGATCAGGATGAAACTGGATGGGAAGAATAGAAACCTGTCTAAGATACGTGACTGACATAACTGGACCGGATCTGCTCTCTTTGGTGGAATTGGGAGGGGGGAGGTAATTTTGAAAATTGAGGTATTTGTAACTTACGAAAGGGTGACCAGATCTTAATGAAATTTGATATTTAGAAGGATCTTGTGCTATAAAGTTTAACTTTAGGTTCTGACCTTCTCACAAGTGCCAAATGAGCTCTTGGCTCTTCCGACCTCGTCCAAATGAGCTCTTGGCTCTTCCGACCTCGTACCATATGAGCTCTCGTTAAACTTTATTAGCAGAAACTAAATTTGTTACTTATTCTGTACATCTGCAAACTTAAATATGTATTCACTTTATGAGTTTCTAATTATAGTTTTTTTCTAATATTTAGGCGTTTTTACTAAAACACTGTCATTTTCTTTTATCTTTATTTGGAACAGAAAGAGAGGCCACCTTGGTTTACCCCCTCCTGCCTTTATGTTGTTGTCCATGTTATTTTTAGATATCTTTTGGAAGACGTCATTGAAATCAGCACAGTGACCGAGTCTTGATAATTTCAGAATTAGTTCTATTCCAAACTGAATATGAATATAGAGAATAAATAAAGCATATATTCATTTGCAATGCTTTTGAGGAATAAGATCTTTCATAAAGTAGCTGTTCGAATTATTACACAATAATTTAGACTTAAGGCACAGTTATATTTTCTAGTACACGGTTTTGTACAACCTTAAGCCAAACAATAATTCTAAGGTGTTTTTCAAGCCTTCGATTAGAAGCTACAGTGATGACATTGATCAAATATGGAACTGAAACATGCGCACTCCGAAAAGCGGATGAAGATTTGCTATATGTTTTCCAGAGAAATTACCTACGGATTGCTCTTGGTACCCGGTTGAGTGATCGTATTTCATTCAGTAGGCTGTATGAAAAATGTGGTTCAATCCCACATTCTAGGGCTAAAGCGAAAGATGGGTTGAGATGGCTAGGACACGTAGTGGGGATGAATGATAACAGATTGCCAAAGAGTGTACTTTTCGGCCAACCACCTTGAGCTGAACGAAAAGCCAGCCGTTCTTTTCTGGGGTGGGAGGACGTCATAAAGATAGATTTAAAAGAAATGGGAGCTTCCTGGGAGGGTGTAAAAGCGAGACTTTGAATAGTTGGGACGGAGGAGGAACGTGCGTAGCTGTGTTGGCCTTAGGCAACTTGGTACAGTAGTGAGTTGTTAGTAATAGTAGTAGTAGTGGTGTGGCTCTTCATAGATATTAAAATGACTCATTTATTCCTCGGGTGGGGGGGGGATTATGTAATTTATTATTTTGAAATGTACTCATAGATATAACTTTAACAATATGATTTTCTTTTCATTAGTAATTTTGCCTGCATCATAAACACTAAAAGCGAAACAACGACGATTGAGGCAAATATAACACTTGTATATATTCCGAATGAATTTATAAATGTGACATCACTCACATGACTTTTTTTGTCCAAAATTAAGGCTCTTAATTTTCTAAAACTTCTGAACTGAAATCACATGGAATCATATGTGTAGAGGAAAATGAATTTTTATGTTCCTGTCCTATGAACGTATATCGTATTTTATCTAGATAATAATCGTGGGGGAAGGGGGAGGATGGGATCAGACAAGCGAATCAAGTTTTTAATATTCATCACAAAATAATACCCATAGATACATTTGTTTAATTTTTGGAGAAGACATCTGGACCTCTCGATTCATAGCCTGTGGCACTGTCAAGGGCAGAGATGATTATATGTTTTCTGACTCATCCAAGCTGAGAAAAAACAAGCAAATTTTTCAAAGAATATTCACTCTAAAAATAATTTGATCCTATTCTCTAATAAAATTGACACTGACACAAAAACAAAAAAGAAATATGAGCTGTTTTTCTTAATGAGACAACTCTCGGCCTCATAGAGAGGTAAAATAGAAATCAGAGGAGCAAAACCGCAAGATGTTTTTGCTTAACTTAGGTATGGGAAAGTAAAGACTGGAATGAAGCTAAAATTTAGGTATTTAAGAAGATGATTATGAAGGATGCTAGATAGGTAGGTAGGTAAGCAGGTAGGTATGCGTTTATTTCGTCAAAGAAAAATTACTAAAATTGCACTTACAATCAATAATATGCTGCTCAATTTAGGGACCTAAAATGTCCCTGTTCAGCAGCAAAACTACAACAAATAAATGATAACTATTCATTCAAAATCAAAGAAATACGCAGAGAGAAAAAAACAAAAACAAAATATAAAAAAACAGACAAAACACTATGCAATCTCTAAACAGCCATCTCTCATCATAAAAAGAAAAAAAGGGATAAATTCAGCTAAGTATCTGAAAATTAGCACTGAAGAAAGAAGAAGAGAACAAGTTGTATTTTATTGGGATCGTACACGAGTGTTCTTGTAACTAAGTTTAGTAGTGGATATTCCTTACTAGCCCAAAGGACACGAGATCGATTAGCGTATATGACGAGAATAATAAAAGATCAGCTTCGATAATTTAGACACGTCATTTGAATTAATGTAGGTCAAAATCATAAACATTCTTAATAAATAGCCAGCAATTTGGAAAGATGCAGTCAGACACAGTATATTGCGCCAACATGGTATTTTAAAAACGAAGAATCTTTAGAGATTTTGTACATTATGCACAAAGCAGAAAACTTGGACAGGGTAGGACGGTCACGATCTATCATCAATATATTTGTCTTTGATTTCAAATGTCATACTACTACGTCAATTTTGTAGCAATAGGCTACAAATAGTCATTTTTCGCAAACGATTAACGATTATATTTTTGATCGAATTATATTTATCCATTGCAAATTGGAGGCAAACTCTTTATACACACAGATCGAAAAAAGAAATAAAAAAAAAAGTTTGAAATACCTTGTCATTTGTCCAACCTCTTCAAGCAATTGATCTCTTTCTTTTCTAACATTCCTCTCTGATGTTTTCCAAAACTACACGTCTTCCATGGCTGATCTTGGAATACAAGATTATTGTGATATAGACAATAGGGATGCAATTAAAAACTACTTTTAGATGTTCACAGGCATGTTTAACGGAAATATACATTTTGAAAATCATAGTTTCACAGAGTGAACGGTGTCACCAATCTAGAGATTCTCAAAAAAGAAATGCATATTTTAGATAGTATACAATTCGGCAGTACAAAGGTTTTAGTTTCAGGGAACCGCCGTCTAGTGAAGTACCACCTAATTAGTAAAAACCGAACTAATTAGTTACGCGTTATAATACGTTTTGTCAGTAAAAGTTTTAACTGAAAATCCGTTGATTCCCAAATATAGTTACACTGTTCAAAGGTTCCGTCTTCTTAAAGTGTAGTGGGCCATATGTTTTTATTTTACTTTGTAATTGCGAATTTTTTGCCCATATTTCTTTTTTTATTTAAACCCAGAACTAGTGGTTTTATTTACGCTGATTTTTGAAATAAATAAAAAGGGAATAGTTCTGGCAAAAGTCCAAAGTCATGGCCAATTGTCGAAAAATCCAAGACAGATTGTCCAATGAAATGTGCATCAAGTGCAAGGTTAATTTTACCCCTTTGATTGCCGTTGTTACTGTCTTCGACTTATGCTACACCTCTCATAAATGTCACTCCACAATGCCGAATTAGAGTCAACCTGTTGAGGTTCTACCTTGCCTTTTCGCAATTATAATTGCCAAATTGACAATTGTCGATTATAACTAACTGACAAAGGGAAATTGTTTATGTATAGTCCAATTTGCCAATATATAGCCAAATTTGCCTATATACACAGTCAGATATTGTCATTATATCCATACTTAAATTTTTTGCCCATATTTCTTTTTTTTTTATTTAAATCTGGAACTAGTGGTTTAATTTACGCCTGCCACTGAATTACTACAGAATTCAATAGTCTGGATTCGTTCTGGTGATGAATTGACAAATCTTATTCCTGTAAAGTGTGGGGTGAAGCTAAGTCTTAAGTCCATTAATTTTCAAAAACGCACTTAGAACAGCAGTGAGAAATATCCCAACCTACTTTATTGATGGCCATATTGAATCTCGAACAAGTACAGTTTTTGAGCCACATATATATATATATATATATATATATATATATATATATATATATATATATATATATATATATATATATATATATATATATATATATATATATATATATATATATATAAATCAACAATCCTCAACAAAAAAATGAAGATATTTTAATTGGACTATCATGAAAATATTTTAATTGAGCTATCATGAAAATATTTAATTAGGCTTCACCTAACCAGGCTTTAGAGTTGAAAAAAGATTTGAAACCTGTTCGTTTATATAAACCTGTTGTTCTATAGTCGAATTAAATAAAAAAAAACTAGTTTTTTTAACTGAAAGTAAGGAGCGACATTAAAACTTAAAACGAACAGAAAATACTCCGTATATGAAATGGGTTGTCCCCTCCGAAATCCCTTGCTCTTTACGCTAAAGTTTTTAAATTGTTTTAAAAAGTAGAATTGTGGCAAAGAGTCAAACTTTAGCGTAAAGAGCGAGGGATTGCGGAGGGGACAACCCATTTCATATACGGAGTAATTTCTGTTCGTTTTAAGTTTTAATGTCGCTCCTTACTTTCAGTTAAAAAAAAAATAGTTTTTTTTTTATTTAATTCCTGAACGTTTTTGAATTCATGCATGTTTGATTTTGGCTCTCCGCACATAAGTTATTGAAATGAAATTAGTATATTAATTTTTTTTTGGCTAAATGGCTTTCTCTTAGTTTTGATCAGACGATTTTGAGAAATAAGGGGTGGAGAAGGAGGCCTAGTTGCCCTCTAATTTTTCGGTTACTTAAAAAGGCTACTAGAACTTTTAATTTTTAACGAACGTTTTTATTAGTAAAAAATATACGTAACTTAAGAATAAACTTACGTAACAAACTTTTGTATTCTTATATTTTTTATTATGAATACGAGGGGGCTTGTACCCTCGTTAATACTTCGCTCTTTACACTAAATCGTAAGTTTTGTCCCAATTCTTTAAGAATGACCCCTGAATCAAAAAGGCCGTAGAATAAATAGTTGAAATTACTAAAAATATTTTGGCATAAAGAGCGAGGTATTTATCTCCTCCTAAATACCTCGCTCTTTATGTTAAAGTATTTTTAGAACCCCTCATATGCGGAATAATCTCTGTTCGTTTTAAATTTCAATGCTATTCCTTACTTTCAATTGAAAAAACGTTTTCATGTTTATTTTTTCATTGTTTTTTTATAGTAATGCTAGAAAATCCTGCGCCCTTTTCATTGAATTTTTCTTCCCCCATGACATATTCCTCCAAGGAAAGATCCTCCCACATAGCCCTCTCCCATCAACCCCACCCCCCTAACCAAAAAATCCCCTTGAAAACGTCTGTACACTTCCCAATAACCATTACTATATGTAAACACTGGTCAAAGTTTGTAACTTGCAGCCCCTCCCCCAGGGATTGTGGGGGAGTAATTCATTCCCAAAGACATAGTTATTATGGTTTTTGACTATGCGGAACAAAATGACTATCTCAAAATTTTAATCCGTTGACTTTTGGAAAAAAATAGCGTGGGACGGGGCCTAGGTGCCCTCCAATTTTTTTGATCACTTAAAAAGGGCACTAGAACTTTTCATTTACGTAATAATGAGCCCTCTTGCGACACTCTAAGACCACTTGGTCGATACGATGACCCCTGGGGAAAAGAAAAAAAAACAAACAAATAAACACGCACCCGTGATTTGTCTTCTGGCAAAAAATACGAAATTCCACATTTTTTTAGATAGGAGCTTGAAATTTTTGCTATAGGGTTCTCTGATATGCCGAATGCGATGGTGTGATTTTCGTTAAGATTCTATGACTTTTAGGGGATGTTTCCCCTTTTTTCCAAAATAAGGCAAATTTTCTCAGGCTCGTAACTTTTGATGACAAAGACTAAATTAATAGAAACTTATATATTTAGAATCAGCGTGAAAATTCGATTCTTTTGATGTATCTCTTAGCATCAAAATTCCATTTTTTAGAGTTCCTTTTGCTATTGAGCCGGGTCGCTCCTTACTACAGTTCGTTACCACGAACTGTTTGAAAAAAAAATAATTCGGTATTTCGGGGCTTCGGACATTATTACTCCTTTGCGGAAGTTAGGCTCAAAATTGGAAAAGGATTATATTTTTTCTCTGGGCCCCTTCCACCTCTTAGTTCGTTTATTTTCCCGTTAGTTTTCACCTGTTTTCGCTTTATAGTTGTGTTATCTCTTAGCAGTTCTTTCATTAGTTGAGCTATGGTTGTGGTATATATGTTTTCTCACTCGTATAGTTGTGTTATTTTCAAACTATACTCCATAATAGAGAGGTTCCGAACACCCAGCATTGTATATTAAGCTCTGAATTTGACGTTTTTTTTCTAACGTGACCAGATTCGTCCTGCGCCCTTTTCATTGAATTTTTCTTCCCCCATGACATCTTTCTCCAAGGAAAGATCCTCCCACATAGCCCCCTCCCCTCAACACTACCCCCAAAACCAAAAAAATCCCCCTGAAAACGTCTGTACACTTCCCAATAACCATTTTTATATGTAAACACTGGTCGAAGTTTGTAACTTGCAGCCCCTCCCCCAGGGACTGTGGGGGAGTGAGTCATCTCCAAAGACATAGTTATTATGGTTTTCGACTATGCTGAACAAAATGGCTATCTCAAAATTTTGATCCGTTGACTTTGGGAAAAAAATGAGCGTGGGAGGGGGCCTAGATGCCCTCCAATTTTTTTGGTCACCTAAAAAGGGCACTAGAACTTTTCGTTTCCGTTAGAATGAGCCCTCTTGCGACATTCTAGGACCACTTGGTCGATACGATGACCCCTGGAAAAAAAAAACAAAAACAAAACAAACAAATAAATACGCACCCGTGATTTGTCTTCTGGCAAAAAATGCAAAATTCCACATTTTTGTAGATAGGAGCTTGAAACTTCTACAGTAGGGTTCTCTGATACGCTGAATCTGATGGTGCCATTTTCGTTAAGATCTTACGACTTTTAGGGGGTGCGCTTCTCAAGTGCCACTTTTAGTGGCTTTGGCAATAAAAAAAATGATCTGTATCTTTCAATCAAACAGTTCGTGGTAACGAACTGTAGTAAGGAGCGACCCGGCCCAATAGAAACCAAAACTCTAAAAGATGGAATTTTGATACCAATAGCTACATCAAAAGAATCGCATTTTAATGCTAATTTTAAATATACAAGTTTCATCAAGTTTAGTCTTACGCACCAAAAGTTACGAGCTTGAGAAAATTTGTGTTATTTTAGAAAATAGGGGAAAACACCCCCTAAAAGTCATAGAATCTTAACGAAAATTACACCATCAGATTCAGCGTATCAGAGAACCCTACTGTAGAAGTTTCAAACTCCTATCTACAAAAATGTGAAATTTTGTATTTTTTTGCCAGAAGGCAGATCACGGATGCGTGTTTATTTGTTTTTTGTTTTTTTTTTCTTTTTCCCAGGGGTGATCTTATCGACCCAGTTGTCCTAGAATGTTGCAAGAGGGGTCATTCTAACAGAAATTAAAAGTTCTAATGCCCTTTTTAAGTGACCAAAAAATTGGAGGGCACCTAGGCCCCCTCCCACGCTAATTATTTTCCCAAAGTCAACGGATCAAAATTCTGAGATAGCCATTTTATTCAGCGTAGTCGAAAAACCTTATAACTATGTCTTTGGGGACGACTTACTCCTCCACAGTCCCCGTGGGAGGGGCTACAAGTTATAAACTTTGACCAGTGCTTACATATAGTAATTGTTATTGGGAAGTGTACAGGTGTTTTCAGGAGGATTTTTTGGTTGGGGGGGGGAGGGGTTGAAAAGACGGGGATATACTGGGGGAACTTTCCATCGAGGAATTTGTCATGGGGGAAGAAAATTTGCATGAAGGGAGCGCAGGATTTACTAGCATTATTTAAAAAAAAAACAATGAAAAAATAAATATAAAAAATTTTTTTTTTCAGCTGGAAGTAAGGAGCAGCATTAAAACTTAAAACGAACAGAAATTATTACCCATATGAGGGGCTCACCTCCTTCTAATACCTCGCTCTTTACGCTAAAGTATTTTTAGTAATGACAACTATTTATTCTACAGCTTTTGTGATTCAGGGGTCATTCTTAATGAATTGGGCCAAAATTTAAGATTTAGTGTAAAGAGAGAGGTACTGACGAGGGGGCGAACCCTCTCATATGTGTAATAAAAACATGAGAATAAAAAATTCTTTACGTAAGCTAGTTTATAAGTTACGTATATCTTTTACTAATAAAAAGATTCGTAAAAAATTAAAAGTTCTAGTTGCCTTTTTTATTAACCAAAAAATTGGAGGGCAACTAGGCTTCCTCCCCCGCTCTTTTTTTCTCAAAATCATTCGATCAAAATTATGAGAAAGCCATTTAGCCCACCCCCCCCCCAAAAAAAAAAATATATGCAAATTTCGTTTTAATTATTTCTCTGCGGAGAGCCAAAATCAAAACATGCATTGATTCAAAAACGTTCAGAAATTAAATAAAAAAAAACAAATTTTTTCAACTGAAAGTAAGGAGCGACATTAAAACTTAAAACGAACAGAAATTACTTCGTATATGAAAGGGGCTGCTTCCTCATCAATGCCCCGCTCTTTACGCTAAAGCTTTTTACTGTTTTAAAAAGAAGAGTTGAGAGAAAGAGTCAAACTTTAGCGTAAAGAGCGGGGCGTTGATGAGGAAGCAGCCTTTTTCATATACGAAGTAATTTCTGTTCGTTTTAAGTTTTAATGTCGCTCCTTACTTTCAGTTGAAAAAACTTGTTTTTTTTATTTAATTCAGAAAAGAAATTAATGTATTTAAATTTCATAGCCCGAGGCTGAACTTTTCCGATTATGTCCAACTATGAAGCTAATGTCAGAATTTAATCGGTGCCAAAAATGAATCGTTGTCAACTATAGATTACGTCATAGCTGTTCATGTGCACAGGCATGATCGTAAGGAGAGTGGGGAATGTAAAAATTTGAATAAGCTCAGTTTCCAGGCTATGATTTTCATACGATTTGCAAACCCTGGGGCTAGATAAAGATCTATATCAATCTAGACTGTACTATGCAAAAAAAAGCAAAGCCTTATGTGAGGCGGTATGGGAGCCGTATCGAAAATCTCAAAAATACACAAAAACAGAGATACCAAGCAAGAACCTCTCCCCCCAACCAAAATTTGTGTATTGCAACTATACTTTTCGGTTCAAAAGACGTTATTGCTTCTCATTAAAACTTTCGTCGTTTCAACTTTCATTTCTTTTTAGGAAAATCGGCCAATTTATTCGTTTGCAGACAATAGGGATTATATTTACGATGCATCATGGTCCTCCGTTCCCCTAGCACATTTTGCTCTGGTAGATGCAAGAAGGCATTTATGCTTATGGAATATTAACCAGAACACAGAAGCATTGCCTTTTTCATTACTGTTTCTTGTTTTTTAAATTAATACTTCTTTTTTCTCTCTTTTTATTTCCTACCTAGCTATCAAGGCCCGACTGGTCCATATCTACTCTTGTCCGGACGCAGCGTGCCTTCCTATCATCCAGCTCTTTTGACACAGTAAGAGAACAGTCTAACCAGACTTTTGGAATCGTAACTAGAAAACAGAGATAATGCTTATTTTCTTCTTCTTCTACAGCCACATCTTTTTTTTTCCTTTAATTTACTGCCAATCTACTGGTACGCACTTTTTTGGACATGGCAAAGTTCCCTGCTCATCGTAAATAGAACAGGGCACCCACATTCATGGAATATTTACCTCCCTCAGAGGTACCAGGATACTATCCTATTTTTCTAAGTCATCTTTAAAGAACTGGGACAAAATTTAAGCTTTAGTGTAAAGAGTGAGGTATTAACGTGGAGGCAAGCCCTTTCGTATACATAATAAAAATATACGAATATAGATGTTCGTTACGTCAGTTAATTTATAAGTTACATATATTTTTACTAATAAAAATTTTCGTAAAAATTAACAAGTTCTAGTTGCCTTTTTAAGTAACCAAAAGATTTGAGGGCAACTAGACCTCCTCCCCCACCCCTTTTTTCTAAAAATCGTCTGATCGAAACTAAGAGAAAGCCATTTAGCCCAAAAAATAAAATAATATGGAAGTGTAGTTTTAATTATTCATGTATGGAGAGCCAAAATCAAAGCATGCATTAATTCGAAAACGTTCAGAATTAGATTTAAAAAAAAAAGTTTTTATCAGATAGTAAGGAGCGACATTAAAACTAAAAATGAACAGAAATTACTCCGCATATGAAAGGGGCTATTCCCTCCTCAACACCTCAACGCTCTTTACACAAAAGTTTTTTACTGTTTTAAAAAGTGCAGTTCAGAGAAAGAGTCAAACTTTTGCGTAAAGAACGGGACGCAGAGGAGGGAACAACTCTGTCATATACGGAGTAATTTCTGTTCGTTTTAAGTTTTAATGTTATTCCATATTTTCAGTTAAAAAACTTTTTTTTTTAATTTAATTCCATATAAACACGTCTCCAATAGTGGCTTCTTTCACTCAAACCTTACTTCACAAAAAAAAAAAAAAAAAAAAAAAAAAAAAAAAAAAAAAAAAAAAAAAAAAAAAAAAAAAAAACGCTGTTACGGATGTATGCACAGTTTTTTTTTCTGTTTGTTCGAAATTAAAGAATAAATATTTTTTTAAATTAAGGTCTGAAGATAAAAGAAACGGATGTGACCATACAAAACCCATGAAACAGAACGATTAAGAAAAAATTCTAAAGAAAAAGAAAAACTACAAAATATAAATGAATAGTAACTTGAGCCTGAAAAAGTTTGATATGAGCCCCAAGCGTTTCCAACAACAAAAATAACTAATTCTCCTAAAAAAAAGTTGCAAGTAGTAAGAGAGCAAACATTTTTAAATCATTTTCCCACAATTTTCATGATAAACTGACAACAGCCTCATTCTATTAACGCATTGACTAAACCTTGAATGAAATTCTAAACATCACTAAAACGATTTTGTATTCAGAATCAATTTAAAAAACATACAGTAGAAAATATCAACTAAACTGTAATCTCTTGCACTTTTTTTCAAATTCTTTTTCAGATTGCAGTCTGCATTTGATGTATAAAATGGGATTCGCAAGCATCAATTATTCTTCACTTTACTTAGACACAATTGAGTCCTTCTTAGCAAAATGCCTGCCAAACACTTAAAGTATACTAATAATTTTGATAGAAACTTCTTAGTGTCTTTTTTTATTCGTTTTACTGTTGATTTTTTGTCTCCGTTCCTCTATCTTTCTCTTTATCTCTTCCAACAATTCGCTAAATACCTGAAATAAATAATAACTATCCATATGATAGTAATTTCTTTGCCTTAGTTCCTTAGGTTCTTCTTTTTCACTAGTTAGAGCATTATAAGCTAGCTGCACTTCAAGAAAAGCTAATGTAGCTTCTTCTTGACAATCTAAATTTTTATCAGGATGCCATTTTAAAGCCAAACGACGGTACGCCTTTTTAATATCTGTCTGAGACGCGTTTCTTGGTAACTCAAGTATAGAATAATTATCTCTATGGTTTTCTAATGTTGTTTTTCTCTCTGGGCCTTTAGATGAAGAGGGTCTAGCTCCCGGGCCGTCTCCATGAGTTCCTCTTGAACTGCTTCCAGACGAATTGAATGACTCTCTTTCTGCTTGGGTATTTGGCCGTCTCTTTCTGCTCTGCTTTGGTCCCCTTCCTGCTTTGGTATGAGAAGTATTCTCTTGAGGCTTCTGTTTTTCTCGCTGCTTTTTCTGCTCTTCCTTTATCCTAATTTGATTTTTTTCTTCTTGTTTTCTTGTCTCCTGTCGGTCCAAAAACTCCCAGTCCTCTTCGTCCACAAGCTCCCAATCGTCTGGTATTTTTTCCATTGGTACTGGCTTCGGGATTGAGTCATTGACTTTTGCTTCTTCTGTCGACCCTTCTGGTTTAGCTTCAGCAAAAGGGGTTGACTCTTTTTCTTTCTTAGGCCTGACTCTTGTTCCTGGTCGAGTTTTCTTTTCAGTTAATTTAGGTGTTTGAGTACAGTAAGACTCTCTGTCCATGCTTCTGAAGTTACTGCATTTTTTTTCTTCTTTTTTTTTTTGCTGTTCTGTGAGAATTAATCTTTTGGCTTTATTCTCTTTCGATTCATTTGATTCCTTGATCCTTGGATCCCTTGATCCTTCTCTGATACTTGATTCCTCCATCTTTTCTTCTATAAAATCTGTCTTTTTGTCCTCTTCCTTGGTTTTAGTTTTTTCTGCAGTTGGATTGCCCCTTTTCTTTTTCTTTTTTTTCTTTTTGACAACTGTGATATAGTCACTAGTGCCAACCACCTTATCCATAGTAGGAAGCTTAATAGTTTCCTCGGATTCTTTCTGTAGTTTTTCTCTAACAATTTCTTCTTTACCCTTTTTCTTTTTTCTTGATTCCATGGAGCACAAACTTCCAAGTTCTGCTATTTTATGATTTTCAGACTGCTTTGTTCCTGCACATTCTAGTTCCATTCCTGCACATTCTTCGTTTTTAGGGGGTTCTGTTATTCGAGGGGGACTTTGATGAGATTTCTCTCTGCCGTATTTACTATTAAACTTTTTATTATTTGATTTGCCTGTATCCTTCAAACCAAAATGAGAAATAGACTCTTCTTCCCCCTCGTATGGAGTCTCTGTAACTGAGGTATGGGTTAGCTCATTGATCGAGGATGTCGTTGCATTATATGCTTGAATTTCCTTTTGAAGAGCTATGTCATTTTCAAAATTTGTCGCCGAAGGTTTTGTGTCACTTGGGTTTTCTTCGTCCCTGGTGATTTCTTCAATAGTTGTTGTGCTTACACAGTTCCTACTGCCTACACCTTTGTCAATCGGAATGGCATTGTCAAATTTAGTATCTTGTCTCGAAGAAACCTCCGTTTCAGATTCTTTATATTTTTTAACAGCCCAAAAAGTTGATATTACAACACAAGAGACTTGAACTCCAACTACAAACACTTTTAAAATTGTCCTAAACATCGGATTAACTTTAATTCTTTCTTTTCTTCCAATAACTGACTAACACACCACTTGGAATTTGGTATTTATCGTAAAGATGACGTCATATTTACAACATCACTTGAATACTCATACAATGACGTCACCTACAAATGCAAAAGACTGCAAGGAAACTACAACCTCAATGACGTCATATTAAAAATTACATCATTATATTGCAATGAAGTCACGTAAAGAGCGAACTGGTTACAATATAATAATTATTTGCTTATTTTGCCAAGGCACTTCTTCGCTGGAAAAATTGCAATTCGGAGCTGCTTCCGGAATGGTAACTCATTATTTCGGTTACTTATTAGTCAATCTTAATGTTAAAGCTTATAGTGAAAACAAATTAATAGGAATTTCAAAAGTCATTCGAACACCATCAAAAGCACGTCAGATCGAAATGAAAACTAGATCATGGGAATTTTCTTTGTCCAAAACTCCAAACAGAAAAATTACAGCCCCCCCACCTTGAGAAGCAAGGAATATCAACTTTGTATGGGTAGCACTGACATGTCTCTTTTCTCTTTTTCGTTTTTACTACTAGTGGGGCACTGGAAAACATAGTTAACTGTTTAAGGAGTCATTTGAAATGGAATTAGTATATGTAACTTTTTAAGTAAAAAAAAAAGAAAGAAAAAAGTCCGTATGAACACTGTTTTCTTATTAGGAGTCTCATTTCTTTTGCCCACCCTAATCATTCGGCTTCTTTTCATCGTGTGAGAGTCTAAACCTATTGCAAACACTGTCTGCTTTTACACTGAAACGTAGCTCTTGGCATAGGTGAATTAGTAAAATAATTATTATTCATGTAAAAGAATAAAAACAAATAGGAAATAAATTTCTTTATTTGTCCCTACTTTCTACAATTTTTTGGTTTTGTAGACTAAATGTGCTTCTCTAGATAATTCTGAAGAAAAAAAAGTCGCAACGTTAAATAAGAGTTTCTAGCTGACAACTCGGTAGAACCACATCGACCTTACCATTTACAATAGAAACGTTCGATTAGCTATTTACAAACAAGCTGTCTACAACAATCAGCTGTTTAAAAAAATGTGGACGAGCTTCATTCTGCACAAAAATATTACATTTAGATTGGATAAGATAACATAGCATATAAGATATCTTGACCTTTGGGGGATGTTTTCCCCTTTTCCAAAAATCAGGAAAATTTTCTCGGGCTCTTAGCTTTTGATGGTATGTATATATATATATATATATATATATATATATATATATATATATATATATATATATATATATATATATATATATATATATATATATATATATATATATATATATATATATATATATATATATATATATATATATATATTTGACATTGACGGAAAAATCCATAGGGACCACGCGGCAGTCCAGTTCCAGAAAATAATAACTAGTTTAATGTGTTATGTTGAAAGTATGACATTGAATTTTTTCGGAAAGGTGGGGGGGGACGCATCAAAAATTTGTTTATATTAACTTTTTACGTTTTTTACAAGTTAAACAAACATTTCGTGTGGGGAGGGTTCCCCCCTATATATGGCCTTGCCTATGATCCTCCCTCTAACTGCATGTTTATATCAGCTTATATTTCATATATAAAAAAACATTTAGCCTAATGCGTGAATAAATGTGTATACTTGTGCATAGACGCGAGTAAATACTAATGTTATATACTCCCAAACAATATAACACATAATGCAGTAAATATGTAAATAAATAGTATAATCAACATACATAATGAACTAGATACATCTGTACCGGTGGTTGTAACCTTCAAAGTTGTTGCGAACTGGTGCATTTAATAAAGCATAGCTATAGATCCACCTGCAATTACAATTTGGAATTATGCTTCAGCAGCATATAATTCATCATTATTTTATTTTAGAGTATTATTTTAAAAGTAAAAACTAAAGTTTTTTCAACTGAGAGTGGGAAGCAACACTGAAACATGAAACAGGCGGAGATTGTCGCATATGTGTTATAAGAGGATGGGGGGTCGCCTCCTCCTCAACACTTTGCTCTTTACGCTAAAGGTTTTTAGTACTTTTGAAAAAATCTTCGTATTGTTTCAATTAAATGAACATAATGTTTCAGAAGTCGTTCAAAAAGAATTGGGACAAAACATGAAATTTGGCATGGGGAGCGGGGGTTGTGGGATAGGAAGACCCCTTCATATGCATGGTAATTTCTGTTTGTTTTGGGTTTTGGTGTTGCTCCTTACTTTCAGTTGAGAGACTATTTTTTTAAAATTAATTGCTGATCGTTTTTTAAATGATTCCTGGAAATCTGGCCTCACTTCCACAGAGAAATACCCTCCCCATGGATATATCCTCAAGAAAATTCAATCCCTCTGAGAGTTTACCGAAGACAATTACCCTTAACAATGCCACGCGTAAAACTGAGATGGAAAAGAGAAAGCAAGAGATATGAAAAGAATTTTGTGTAGGAATTCTGGCAAATTCCCCCTGAAGGCCATATAGTTACAAATGACCTCCTTAGGAACAAGTTAAAAGATGGACTTTCGGGTTTTTACCCGTTTTTGCACAAGGAAGAGTTTTCTAAGGTCAAAGCTTTGCATCATGGTACCTTTCAATCTTTAAAATAACATACATGTGTCTACACATAATTTCAAGAATGAAATATGTGAAGAACAATTTGAGAACTAATTTTTCAGATGATAATCTCAGGTCGCTGCTGACGTTGAGAACGTCAAACCTAAAGCCAGAAATATCTACTCTTTTATCATCCAGGAAACAATTTCACCATTCCCACAAATATAGAAGTTCATGAAGAGTGTATCAATGCATTATTAAATAATATTAAATAATATTAAATATGATGTTAAGTAATACTAATATCATAAATAAAATAATATAAAATTAAAACAACATCTAGGTTTTGAATCTTTCTAATTTGAACCTGCCAAACTGCTGTTTGACAATGTGGCCCTCCGACAAAAACATTCGTAGACTCCTGCTCAAACAGATAGTGATTAGAAATTTCGGCCACAGTTCTTCTTTGTTTATCTTCCCAAATTCTGGCTTTCAGAAAATAATATTGCTTTAATGTTAAACTTTCTTCCATCGAGGAGAAATAAAGACTCAGTGAATAAAAAGAAAGACCAAGAAAGTTGTAAAACATATAAATATCACCTTTCGAAATATTTTTTTCATCTACTTTAAGTGAAGAACTGCTACAATTCAGATATATTAAAGACGGGGACAGGACTCTGCCTATTATATAGTTTCTTCTTGAAATTTACAAATAATTCAAAAACTTCATATGAAACAGCTAGCCTAGTAGAATAGAAGGACTATATGCAACTTACACTCTGTGAAGTGAGGTCCTTGAGAAGCATCTGCGGAAATCAATTTCATATTTGATTGAACAGGTTCTTGAACAGATTCTGTGCCAGTAACCACAGCTTTTGTCAGTAGCTTTATATGGAATGCTTCACAAACAGCCTAAAAAGGACAATGCGTGGTCTAAATGGACCCAGATTTTTCTTTAACTCTCTATTTCCAACTTCATTCTTTATAGTTAGGCAATTCTTGATTAATCACACAAGAGTCGAGTACTGTTAGACCCTTTTAGAGAAACGCTATACACAAATCTCTTTATGCTTGTGAGCATAAGTAAAATACCTTATAGGGTATTTATGTTATAAAGTATTAAGTGTTATAAAACACTTAAAACGCACATTTGAAAAAAAAGTATTAAAGAGCACATTTATTTTTAGACATAAAGCGAAGATAACCCAATACACAAGAAGGGTAAGAGAACGTGGCTCCCCGCCAAAATAGAGGAAGAAAGAAGGAGTTTAAGCTGTCATATTAAACAATACAGAAGAAAAATAGTAGTTTTTTTCTTGATGAAGCTAAATAAGATTCCTGTTTATCCTCTGGTAAAATGTAAAATTTTTACCAGTTTTATTTAAACAACTGATAGCAATTGTACGTATATCAGCCAAATGTGCATTGAATTTTTTTTTTTTTTACAGTTTTTGCAGTTCAATTTTATTGCATATTAGCCAGTTTTAAACAGTATTTATTTATACAGATTTATTCAAAATCTATTTGTTACGCATACACATTCCCAGAGACCCTAAATATTATACTTTGGCGTAACCCGATTATATATGATATCTGCTGATATACTCTGAATCGGCTATCCTGTATCATCAAAAGACGTCACCGCAAACCTCTCGGCCACACCCTCCGCCGCCCCAAAGTTACGATATGTCGAAACATCCTTATCTGCGAGCCAGTACCATCCTGGAGACGAGATCGGCAAGGACAGATGGAAAATATTTGGTTAAAATTCAAAGATGGCCCTGAGCCATGGAGAGGCTTCCGTAGGCATGGTAAGAGATGGGCCAGATACCGGCTGAAGCTCACTAACGAAGCTTCATCCGATAGATCAAAGTGGTCAGCAGATGTAATTAAGTCTATTGGTGCCGGCCAGGACAGTTTTTCGTCTGGTTTCTGCCGAAAGTAAGAAGTACCCCGATTATAGCCTACGCAAACAAATAAGAAAAAATCATAAATGATAACTAAGCAAATTTGACCAATTGAAATTACTGATGAGATTTATTTTTTCATGCCATTCATTCGCTTAATGATGAAAAACAAGGAATCAAAATGCCATCGGGAAGCGATTCAATGTCTACATATTGTCCGATTAAAAAAAGAACCTTTCCTACGCTACATGATTAAATTTAAAAAAAAAAACTACCAACTAAAAGGTCATATGTACATCATGTAAGAATCTTGTTATTAGATTTATGGGTTGTTTACCAGGGATTAATCTTTTCTTGGTATAGCCTTGGAAATGTTTGTTTGTACGAATTGATTCTTGCTAAATAAAAAGTGCGAATTGTAAACAGGGGTTGTATAGAAGGACGAGAAGGATTTTGGAAGAAGGTTAGTTGGTGTTGGGAGTTTGGCGAGTGTGGGTAGCTTTGCTTAGATGTGAGTAGAATAATTTGTTCCTTCTCAATCTCATAATGTTAATTTACTAGTTTCCACAGCGTGACATGAGTCTCGCTGATATAATTTAAATACTTTGGAACATTTTGTTCGCTCACATATTAGTTAGTAGTTAGTTTATTTTAATATCTTAAAATTCTTATTTCAGTACGAAGACTATGCAAGATTGTACTTACATTACAAGTTATAAAACTCTTTTGACATTCTTGATAATCTTTTTAAAACGAGACTATTAAAAACCAAAAACCAAACTTCTTTTAAAAATAAAACCTTTGCTCTTTTTTAACTCTTGTGTTGTGTTAGCTTTATCTCAAGTATTAGGTACGCGTTATTTCTAGCATTTCTTATATATTTATTTATCTTCTTTTATATATTTATTAACCGGCAGAGTTTGATGTCTCCACGCTACTCGAACTATTGTTAATTCTCCAGACTCTGTTTAAACCGGTTTTTACAAAATGGTGGCAGCGACGGAGATAAAACCCTACTCCTAATAAAATTTATAAAACTCATATAACATTTAAAAATTTTTTACGCTTCGCTTAAAAGTCTAAGACCAGAATCTTAATCTTTATTATTGGACAGTCTTGTAAATTCTGCCACACAATGTTTGTCTTTTCTTCTATATATTACCTTCTGTTTATTTTTTTCGCATGCTATTAGTTTTTTTTTGCGCATAATCAATTTGCTTATTTTTTTCTTAAATAGTAATAATATTCTTAACAAATAGCATCACTTCTTGTGGTTTCCACTATGGAATATTTATTCAGTTCTGGGTAAGTTTATTTATTTTTTTGGTTAATACAGAGATTAAAAATATAAATCCTGGTGGTTCTTTTTTTTCTTCTAAACAACCTTCGACTGTGCGAGAACAGTATGGTCTTTATGAGACCTTGAAAAGCTCGCAAATTCAATACTATATATGGGGAAGAAGGTGCAATATTTTTATTGACGCTAAAAATCTCGAGTATTTAAGAAAACACAGAGACTTATCAAGTAAGATGTACCGTATCTCCTTATTAATGGATAGTCCATTCTATACTTATAAACATATTCCAGGGACAAAAATGATCACAGATATTATTCCAAGGCCAAGTAAGGAAATAGTTAGCAACAGCGAAACCCTATCTTTTATTGATGATGAAGCAGAATTTTTGGCAGCAGGGATTTTTAGTGGTCACAAAGAACTATTCAGGGCTGGCTGACGAGGAATTAATCAGGGGACAACTACAGGATCCTGATATAAAAATTATTAATATATTGAATAAATTAAGGAGCTCCAGAGTTGAAAACCCTGCTGCAACGGGCATAGGTCCCGATCTGGTGTCTAAAGGTTCGTAGGGCCCTGAAAAGAAACCTTGGCATCCGGATGAGCGCTCTATTAGTGAGAGACAAAATGTTCTCCACTTCATTGATCTCCCTCAAGAAGAGAGGAGTATCTTATTGAAGAATATAGCCCTATGGTTTATTCCCATTGCTAATGAACTTGTCTTAATAAATGGAGTTTTATGTAGAATAGAATATATTTCGAGTGGTTCTTTAAGGTTGAATCAAAATGTGCACACAGAATTAAACATTCAAGTAGTTGTACCTAAGAGAATGATTCCGGTTATATTAAAGCTCTTTCATGAGCATTTAGCTATAGGTATTCATGCAAGTTTTGAGCGGACTTTGTGGAAAGTCAGAAAATTTTGCATTTTTGAAAATATGGCCTCTACAATCAAGGAATTTGTTAATAATTGTGATCTTTGTAACCGAGCTAATACGAAAAAAATCAAACCACCACTTGGGGAAAATATTGTTCCTGAAATGCCATTTTTGGTCTGGGCACTAGACGGTGGTGGTCCCTTTCCGATTACAAGCTCTGGGAATCGATACGTTCTAGTTGGAGTGGATCTTTTTAGTAGTCTAGTAGTATTGAAGTGTATACCCGCTATGAATACAGAAAACACTATAAAATTTCTCTGGGAAAATATTATTTCTTATTATGGTCTGCCTGAGGCTGTTCTAAGCGATCACGGTTCAAATTTTGATAATATAGAGATAAAGAAGATGTTTTCCGAAATTAATTGTAAGAAAATCTATAGTAGCCCCTATAATCCACAGTGCAATGGAGCTAGCGAGAATAATTTTGTCTCATTCTTGTGGTAAATTAAGTCAGGTGGATTGGGATGAAAAGATTCCCCTTATAATGTTAAGTATGAACTCTTCTCTAAACACTGTTCGGAAATTTTCTAGCTTTACCATTGTGCATGGATTCAGTGGAAAATCTTTAGCAGATTTACAATTCAATAAACCAACAAACTTAAACTACTTTGATGGATATGAGTCATACATTACATGATTAATACAAAATATCTATGAAATTTACCAAACTTGCTTAAATGAGATTAAAATTCAAAGGTCCAAACAGGCGATTCAGTATAATAAAGATTCAAAAGTGACATTAATTGCCTCTGGAGATATTGTATATTGCCGTGATACAACTTCAATTGGAAGAAAATCCACCAATTATTCTTTTCGTGGACCGTATGTGGTATTATCCGAAGTGCATAACAACGTTTTCTATTTGGCCTCTTTAAATCCAGGTGAATTAAGAAAAAGAACCTCAAATGCGAGGCTCCTTAAAAGAGTCAACCATGAATTTTTTTTGAAATTAATCCTCAATTTTCCAAAAATTACGAGAAAGAGATGAAGCAGTATAAAGAAAAAAAAATGATGAAATGAACCCTAATTGTGATGTTTGCTCCCTAGAGGAAACAGAAAATAGACCATATGACCTTAGGTCTTGCGAACCAAGCACTCATGTTATACTAAATGATAACTTACCCCTTCTTAGTTCAGACATTGCAAAATCCCAAAAAGCCCCTTCTCTTACTGAAGAAGACTCGTTTCGTTTATCTCAAAGCGTCGATATGCATAATAGAACGATAATTGATGGAACACAAAATAATTTAATTGAGTCTGAAAATGTTATCGAAACAGAAGACACTAATGTCCTTTCAAGTAATCCTAGTGCTGAAGTTTCACGAATAACAGAAGAGTCCATATCCTCTGAAGGTTAATGTTCTAAAACTATTCCTTCAGCTAAAGAAAGTGAAATTATGTCGTCATCCCCGACTTCAACGGTTAAAATAAGGGTAGATCAAATCAAAGTAAAGCAAAACGCAAAGAAAATCCCTTTTATTCCTTAAGAAAATTAAAGTAGTTAAAAACAGAAAGTACTTGTTTCCTTCTTGTGGTAGAAAGGGAAAGTATAAATTCATCATGTTTAAAGGTAAAAAATTTGGCGCTCCTAAAATCATTAGTTGGTTGAATTTCTCAATCTAAAAAAAAATTCACAATAAGCATCGTGGGCTTTTATATTTTATATGATGCAGCCAATCCTGCACTACTAGTAACCCAATTATTCAATTTTCTTCTAAGAGTAAAATACCTAGTTTTATTCTATGTATCACGTTACTAAATTAGTGTTACTCTTTATTTTGTAAGCTGAAGGTCTTTAGAATTTAATGTGATTATTTTCAGATGAGTTGCTTTACGATGAAAATTATACTTATAATTAGCATATTCCTTAATTTTGGAATAGTGGCTAAGGAATCCATATTGTCATTAGATGGACAACAATCTTTTGTTCGAAGAGGCATAGGCTTCCAATATCTAAGAGAACTTGGAACTGGATCAAGTGGAAACCACAAGCTCATTTTCTTTCTTAGCGTAGAAAAGCTTAAAAACACGGCTTTGCTGCTTAAAGTTCAGGTGGGAGATATGCTGAATATTCTTAGAGAAAAGGGATTAAATTTTGAAAATATTACCCTTGATAAAGATGTGGAAACTCTTAAAGGTATAATAGCATCTAGGACAAATGGTCACCATAATTTATTGAATAATCCAAATCTAATTATTGATCAGTTCCAGGAACTCTTGGAAATTAAGAAAAAAATACTGATTTCTTAACTTGACCTTATTTCTAACATCATAGAAGAATTTGAGTTTAATATTATTAATCCTAGTAAGAAAAGGGCCATTTTACCTATAGTGGGGCAGATCAGTGAAGTTCTATTTGGTTTAAGTTCTACAAGCACTGTGGAAAAAATTATCTGACAAATCAGAAGAATTAAGTTATGACCAAGAAAAGGTTATTAAATTCATTTCTGTATCAGCGTCGGTAATCTCAGAATTAGAAATTTCTCTTAATAAATTCCGTAACAAAACTTTAGACCAAGTAAGCCAATCGTTTAAAACCTTTGAATCTGAATTGTCTGATAATGCCTTGAAAATAGCTTCTTCTTTAGTTGTAAACTTTGCCCAAATACATAATGCAGTAGAGAAATTAACTTCTAATATTTTGAATAAATTACAAAGTTTTCGCTTTCACTTGGAGCAATTGTCCAAAGGTCTGATTCAAGTGTTAAATGGTAATTTCCCTGTTAGCGTTATTTCCCCAGTTAAGCTTATATCATACTTGAAGTCTGTTCAGCAAATCCTACCTAAAGGGTTTGAGTTGGCTATTGACGATTTTAGAAGCGGTTTGATCATTGAAACTTTAAAGCACGTGAAATGTAGTTTACAATTTGATTTGATTAATGTTTTGTTTGTTTGCGATTTTCCTCTTTCCAAAATTCTAGATTCCTTTCAACTTTATAAGACTTTTGAGGCTCCTGTTGCTATAAAGAATTCCTTTACTGCTAGTGGTAAGCAAATATACTCAGTAATTACCAATGGAGAACCTTGTATTGGGATAGGAGGAGATGAATCAAGCTATATAATATTAGATGAAGGTTTCATGTCATCCTGTTTTTACGTAAAGTCAAAAATTGTTTTTAAAAGACGCTTTGTCATACATAAATTTCCGTCATCTAACTCCTGTGCATTTTCTGTATTTTTTTTAATAAAACAGACTTGGAAAATCTAGTTTGTAAGCGTAATTTAAAAACTTTAGATTCGCTTTTTATTAATTCTCTGTCTGATAGTCAATTTTATTTTGCTGGAGGTGGAGCGAATAATCCTATTTCTATTACATGCTTGAAAGGGAATCAATATAATAAAACATTTTCGTATAGATTAAACATAAATAACTCCTTAATCGTAAATATTCCAGATGAATGCTCAGTTACCTCTGAACACTTTAGAATAAATGAAGAATTTTTAAGTTATAATTTATATAATATATCTGCCAATCTCCCTAATTTAACTATGGACTTCCATAGTGTTATTTTGGAGATTTTAGGACATAGTTCAGATTTAGTAAAGACTTTTATAGATTTTGAAAATTCAGCAGTTCCAAATTTTAAATGGAAGAAAGGGATTAGTTCTTTTAGTATTCCAATATCAGAATCAAATGAATTAAGCAGGGATATTTCTAATAAGACTAGAGAAAAGAAAATTGTTGCCAATGGCATTTCAATCATGACTTTGATTATTATCGCCTTATTTACATTTGTAGGTTTTCTAAGCTGGAGACTAAAACAAATTTGGTATAAATTGCTTGCTGAAAGAGCATCTAATTTGCCCTTAAACTGATCACGACAATTGAATAAATTTGTTAGTAGTTTAGGCTTTTTATCCATCTGTTTGATTGAGATTCTGAGACTATGACCCTAGGTCAAAAAGGCTAAGGCTTTTAAAGTTTTTTTCATTGACCTTAGGTCAAATAAGAAAAGAGGAGGGGGTTCTATACACAAAAAATAGAATTTTTTGTTGATTTGCTGAAGTTAGTGAAAGGAGTATCAAATTTAAATGAAAGATGGAATAAATGTACATAGCAAAATATCACCAAATTGGATCCTACTAGAATTTATCAGATTAGTTTAGTATAATTTCAAGAATGAGTAAGGTGCTGTCTCTGATAGTTGACCAAGTTTAAAACCAAAATCCTTTAGATCAAAAAGCTTAAAAATAAAATTGTGTCTGATACACAATATAGTTAAATATATGTAGTTAAAGGAAAAGCTACCATATTTTTCATCCCTGGAAAATTAGTTTAAAGCCCTGTCCTGATTAGAAGAGGTAGCTTACATCAGGTTGCTCAAACATAATTCTAAAGGAGCTAGACGATGGTTAAAATGCTAATTCTGCACTGATACTTAGTCAATTATACTGCTATTTCAGCTTATTTGCATTGTGATGTTAACAATGGGTTTGCAGCTTTAATGTGATGATTGCTTGAAGACAGGATTATCACCCTATTTAGGGTAGATCAATTTTATTTGAAAGAAAATCATTTGGTTAAATTCTAGTTGATTGACTTCTTGCTATCTCAGAAAGGGGTTATGTTAGGAGAATGAAACTTTCAGGGATGCATCTACATGCTAAGGTATGTCCTTGGAAGGTACTTTGAAGTACCTACCTCTACTCCTTCTCCCTCTAGAGGGCCCCAACCTTCAAAATATGTGTTATAATTTAGTATTATATTTAGTGCTAATTTATGTGTTATAATTTAGATTTCACTTTTAAGTGAAATCTTGCAAAATATATCTTCTGTTGAATGAAGTACAACAAAATTGTTTTCAGCTTCATAACTTTGCTCAATCCAAATTTATAAGGTTTCAAAGATATGCCAATACATTTCCTAAATTTTGAAAAAAAACAACAAAAAAACATTGATATGGCTCAGAATTCTACTCATAACAGGAATTGCATTTTCAGAACTAAAGGCAGAGAAAAAGCAACTGGTAACTAAAACTTAAGATAAAATGTTGTTTTGTCAAAATTTCAATTTTGACAAACCTGTTAAACTTGTCGAACCTGTCAGATAGGCCAATTTCAGGGCTCTCTAAAGGGATAAGGAGTGGAGATGGGTACTCTAGAATTCCTTCCCAGGATATACTTTAGCCTGTAGACCCACCCCTGAAAGTTTCATTTTCGTAACCTTAACCCTTTCTGAGATAACAAGAAGTCACTCAACTAGAATATTAACAATCACTTTATTAAACAACTATCAAAACACTGCTGATCAGCTATTACTCTGCTTAGAGATAATCCTTTAGCAGGGCATGAGAAATTTTGTGTTTTCTCTTTGTTTAAAACAGATTAATTTTTTTGCTTCAAGAATAACAGAAAAAGAAGTCAATGATCATTGTATTTAGCAGTTATCATACAATTAAAGCTCTATGATCACTGAGCAAGCTGAAGATCTACATCCTTAATAATAACCATCTAAAAGCTGCTGATCGTAAATAATTTTTTTTTTACCTAAGATATTCTTAGCCACTTACACTGGAAGTTTTTTTTGTCACACATTTTTGGAATTTGAAATCTCTCAGGAAACAGACCTTTCTTCCTTATCCTCTGGTCTTCCTTATGCTTTAGATATGGATCACCACTATCTTTCTTTAGTTTCTTCTGAAAAACCTCATATAAATGCTGCAATTTCGTAGAATTTTTTCGTGGGGTTTTTGACGTCATAACCCTGCGATAATTACAGATGAAATTCTAGTCCGGACTAGTCCAAGTATTCGTGAAATAAGCTTTCGGACACGCTCATAGAGCGTGTCCGAAAGCTCAAGTATGCAGAATTAATTTCGCATCCGTCTGGAATTCTTCGAAGAATTCTCAGTCCGGACTCGAATTTCATCTGTAATTATCGCAGGGTTATGACGTCAAAAACCCCACGAAAAAACTCAACGAAATTGCAGCATTTATCTGAGGTTTTTCAGAAGAAACTAAAGAAAGATAGTGGCGATCCATATCCAAAGCATAAGGAAGACCAGGGGATAAGGAAGAAAGATCTGTTTCCAGAGAGATTTCAGATTCCAAAAATGTGTAACAAAAAAAAAACTTCCAGTGTAAGTGGCTAAGAATATCTTGGGTAAAAAAAAAATTATTTGCGATCAGCAGCTTTTAGATGATTATTATTAAGGATGTAGATCTTCAGCTTGCTCAGTGATCATAGAGCTTTAGTCGTATGATAACTGCTAAATACAATGATCATTGACTTCTTTTTCTGTTATTCTTGAAGCAAAAAAAATAATAGAATCTAGAGGATGTACAGAGTCCCATCAGTGATATATCTTCTAAATTTGGTACAGGTACAGTTTAGTTCGCCCTGATAAAAACAACTTGTTTTTTTATTGTATATTATTCGGTTAATTGGGCGATAATCATTCAGTCAATTATAAGATGCTGTCTAGTAGAAATAGCATAAAAACAAATAACTTTTTAATGTATAATCGGGTTCTATTAGCAGGGCCTCTGTATCCTTCACTACAGGGTCAACTAACAATCTCCAACTTTATACTAAATTTCTTCAAGGAATTTCAAGAGGAAATGATCGTTAATATTTAGATATAGAATTGAATTCTGAATTGAATGGTATGTTTATTTCTTAGCTATCTCATGAAGGTCCTAAATTCCAAATTAACCAAATTGTGAGCAGACATATTATTGACAAATACAATTGTGGGTAATTAAAGCAAAGCTTTAAAGTAAAGCAATTAACGTGAGTTAAGAAAGTAAAAATTCAAGTAAACAAAGTTAAAACTAAATTAAAATTTAAATTGAAAAAAATTAAAACTAAAGTTGAAATTAAAGTAAAATAAATGAAGTAAAATTAATTAAAGTAAAGCAAAGCTTATCGAATGCATGTTTTCCAGAGTACCAAAGAGGAGGATTTGCAGATAGAACTGAAGTAGTTGACCTGCTTCCAGGTAGCCAGACTGTCAACTGCAAGAGATTTGCCATTGAACTGAGGAGCATACATGAAGAAGCAGATATTCGTGTCGCTCTTCACACGGGGTTCTGTACCAGGACGGGGTCTTATAAAACCACTCCTAATGAGTTGGTTTGCTTGCAGGACAAAGTAAATTCAATCACTAAACTTGCAAAAAGACTCCCGCCGTCTCTAGTGGATTCAATTGCATTTTTGCACTCCTAATGTGTTCGCACATGGGGTTCTGTACCAGGACGGGGTCTTATAAGACCACTCCTAATGGGTTGGTTTGCTTGCAGGACAAAGTCATTTCAATCACTAAACTTCCAGATAGACTCCCACCGTCTATAGTGAATTCAATTGCGTTTTTGCACTGTCACCGGTTGTGATATTTTGAGCTTCATTTTCTTCAAAGAAAAGAAAACGATCTTCAGAGCAGTCGTGCCGTGGTTACCTCGAATATCTGCTCTTGCTCAAATGATTTTGGAAGAAATCGACCGAGTAGTTGAGCTTGAGAACGATATTATGAAGCTGTATTGTGAGATTTTGATCGCTTCACACAGAAACCTACAGGAATTTTCGTGTTTGAATGACCTCCTTTCACTTGTTCCCTCGCCGAAAAACGCTGAAGAACCTGCCTCAAACCGACGGCTCCTTTGCCTTACATGCGAAACGGTGAATTTACCAATGGCCCATTATGCTGCAGGTCCTTATGTCTCGCCCCTCGTATCTTTCTTCGCTTAGTTTTGGACGGGAGATGAAGAACAGATGCATAGTACCCATTAAATCAACCCTTCCGGCTTGGCCATCCGCTATTCAGAAAACTTCGCCATATTCCAAGTGTAAATCTTGTGGACAAAAATGACCGGTTATAATTGGCTCATTTAGTCTATGAATACGTAAACAAACGTATGATATTATAAAGCAGTGTCAAAATTCATGCATGAAGTTAAAGTTACATCAGCAAGGGCCGAAAATCGGAAATATCAAGTGTAACTCACGAGGACAGGCTATGCATCTAGCAAAAATACAATCTTTTTCACCATCACCAGTGAAATCAAGTTTGAAGTGATACAAAATAATAATACCCTGTGCAAGTCAATTTGTGCATGAACTTGTCTTAATAAATGGAGTTTTATGTAGAATAGAATATATTTCGAGTGGTTCTTTAAGGTTGAATCAAAATGTGCACACAGAATTAAACATTCAAGTAGTTGTACCTAAGAGAATGATTCCGGTTATATTAAAGCTCTTTCATGAGCATTTAGCTATAGGTATTCATGCAAGTTTTGAGCGGACCTTGTGGAAAGTCAGAAAATTTTGCATTTTTGAAAATATGGCCTCTACAATCAAGGAATTTGTTAATAATTGTGATCTTTGTAACCGAGCTAATACGAAAAAAATCAAACCACCACTTGGGGAAAATATTGTTCCTGAAATGCCATTTTTGGTCTGGGCACTAGACGGTGGTGGTCCCTTTCCGATTACAAGCTCTGGGAATCGATACGTTCTAGTTGGAGTGGATCTTTTTAGTAGTCTAGTAGTATTGAAGTGTATACCCGCTATGAATACAGAAAACACTATAAAATTTCTCTGGGAAAATATTATTTCTTATTATGGTCTGCCTGAGGCTGTTTTAAGCGATCACGGTTCAAATTTTGATAATATAGAGATAAAGAAGATGTTTTCCGAAATTAATTGTAAGAAAATCTATAGTAGCCCCTATAATCCACAGTGCAATGGAGCTAGCGAGAATAATTTTGTCTCATTCTTGTGGTAAATTAAGTCAGGTGGATTGGGATGAAAAGATTCCCCTTATAATGTTAAGTATGAACTCTTCTCTAAACACTGTTCGGAAATTTTCTAGCTTTACCATTGTGCATGGATTCAGTGGAAAATCTTTAGCAGATTAACAATTCAATAAACCAACAAACTTAAACTACTTTGATGGATATGAGTCATACATTACATGATTAATACAAAATATCTATGAAATTTACCAAACTTGCTTAAATGAGATTAAAATTCAAAGGTCCAAACAGGCGATTCAGTATAATAAAGATTCAAAAGTGACATTAATTGCCTCTGGAGATATTGTATATTGCCGTGATACAACTTCAATTGGAAGAAAATCCACCAATTATTCTTTTCGTGGACCGTATGTGGTATTATCCGAAGTGCATAACAACGTTTTCTATTTGGCCTCTTTAAATCCAGGTGAATTAAGAAAAAGAACCTCAAATGCGAGGCTCCTTAAAAGAGTCAACCATGAATTTTTTTTGAAATTAATCCTCAATTTTCCAAAAATTACGAGAAAGAGATGAAGCAGTATAAAGAAAAAAAAATGATGAAATGAACCCTAATTGTGATGTTTGCTCCCTAGAGGAAACAGAAAATAGACCATATGACCTTAGGTCTTGCGAACCAAGCACTCATGTTATACTAAATGATAACTTACCCCTTCTTAGTTCAGACATTGCAAAATCCCAAAAAGCCCCTTCTCTTACTGAAGAAGACTCGTTTCGTTTATCTCAAAGCGTCGATATGCATAATAGAACGATAATTGATGGAACACAAAATAATTTAATTGAGTCTGAAAATGTTATCGAAACAGAAGACACTAATGTCCTTTCAAGTAATCCTAGTGCTGAAGTTTCACGAATAACAGAAGAGTCCATATCCTCTGAAGGTTAATGTTCTAAAACTATTCCTTCAGCTAAAGAAAGTGAAATTATGTCGTCATCCCCGACTTCAACGGTTAAAATAAGGGTAGATCAAATCAAAGTAAAGCAAAACGCAAAGAAAATCCCTTTTATTCCTTAAGAAAATTAAAGTAGTTAAAAACAGAAAGTACTTGTTTCCTTCTTGTGGTAGAAAGGGAAAGTATAAATTCATCATGTTTAAAGGTAAAAAATTTGGCGCTCCTAAAATCATTAGTTGGTTGAATTTCTCAATCTAAAAAAAAATTCACAATAAGCATCGTGGGCTTTTATATTTTATATGATGCAGCCAATCCTGCACTACTAGTAACCCAATTATTCAATTTTCTTCTAAGAGTAAAATACCTAGTTTTATTCTATGTATCACGTTACTAAATTAGTGTTACTCTTTATTTTGTAAGCTGAAGGTCTTTAGAATTTAATGTGATTATTTTCAGATGAGTTGCTTTACGATGAAAATTATACTTATAATTAGCATATTCCTTAATTTTGGAATAGTGGCTAAGGAATCCATATTGTCATTAGATGGACAACAATCTTTTGTTCGAAGAGGCATAGGCTTCCAATATCTAAGAGAACTTGGAACTGGATCAAGTGGAAACCACAAGCTCATTTTCTTTCTTAGCGTAGAAAAGCTTAAAAACACGGCTTTGCTGCTTAAAGTTCAGGTGGGAGATATGCTGAATATTCTTAGAGAAAAGGGATTAAATTTTGAAAATATTACCCTTGATAAAGATGTGGAAACTCTTAAAGGTATAATAGCATCTAGGACAAATGGTCACCATAATTTATTGAATAATCCAAATCTAATTATTGATCAGTTCCAGGAACTCTTGGAAATTAAGAAAAAAATACTGATTTCTTAACTTGACCTTATTTCTAACATCATAGAAGAATTTGAGTTTAATATTATTAATCCTAGTAAGAAAAGGGCCATTTTACCTATAGTGGGGCAGATCAGTGAAGTTCTATTTGGTTTAAGTTCTACAAGCACTGTGGAAAAAATTATCTGACAAATCAGAAGAATTAAGTTATGACCAAGAAAAGGTTATTAAATTCATTTCTGTATCAGCGTCGGTAATCTCAGAATTAGAAATTTCTCTTAATAAATTCCGTAACAAAACTTTAGACCAAGTAAGCCAATCGTTTAAAACCTTTGAATCTGAATTGTCTGATAATGCCTTGAAAATAGCTTCTTCTTTAGTTGTAAACTTTGCCCAAATACATAATGCAGTAGAGAAATTAACTTCTAATATTTTGAATAAATTACAAAGTTTTCGCTTTCACTTGGAGCAATTGTCCAAAGGTCTGATTCAAGTGTTAAATGGTAATTTCCCTGTTAGCGTTATTTCCCCAGTTAAGCTTATATCATACTTGAAGTCTGTTCAGCAAATCCTACCTAAAGGGTTTGAGTTGGCTATTGACGATTTTAGAAGCGGTTTGATCATTGAAACTTTAAAGCACGTGAAATGTAGTTTACAATTTGATTTGATTAATGTTTTGTTTGTTTGCGATTTTCCTCTTTCCAAAATTCTAGATTCCTTTCAACTTTATAAGACTTTTGAGGCTCCTGTTGCTATAAAGAATTCCTTTACTGCTAGTGGTAAGCAAATATACTCAGTAATTACCAATGGAGAACCTTGTATTGGGATAGGAGGAGATGAATCAAGCTATATAATATTAGATGAAGGTTTCATGTCATCCTGTTTTTACGTAAAGTCAAAAATTGTTTTTAAAAGACGCTTTGTCATACATAAATTTCCGTCATCTAACTCCTGTGCATTTTCTGTATTTTTTTTAATAAAACAGACTTGGAAAATCTAGTTTGTAAGCGTAATTTAAAAACTTTAGATTCGCTTTTTATTAATTCTCTGTCTGATAGTCAATTTTATTTTGCTGGAGGTGGAGCGAATAATCCTATTTCTATTACATGCTTGAAAGGGAATCAATATAATAAAACATTTTCGTATAGATTAAACATAAATAACTCCTTAATCGTAAATATTCCAGATGAATGCTCAGTTACCTCTGAACACTTTAGAATAAATGAAGAATTTTTAAGTTATCTATATATATAAAAATAAGTTGTCTGTGGATGGATGGATGGATGTGTCAGGTGACGTCACCTGAAAAAACTGGATCAGGTGACGTCAAAACTGAAAAAACTAAAAAAAGGCAAAAACTACAAAAAAAACTAAAAACTAATAAAAAAAATAAAAAAGCTAAAAAACTAAAAAAACTATAAAGGTAAAAACCAATAAAAAACTAAAAAAAAAACTGAAAAAACTAAAAAAAGGCAAAAACTACAAAAAAAAACTAAAAACTAATAAAAAAAGTAAAAAAGCTAAAAAACTAAAAAAACTAAAAAAACTAAAAAAAGGTAAAAAACTAAAAAAAATAAAAAATAAAAAAAAACTAAAAAAAAAAGGAAAAAACTGAAAAATAAGCTAAAATAAAGGTAAAAACCAATAAAAAACTAAAAAGAAAAAAAGGAAAAAACTAATAAATGACGACACTCAAAGAGAAAGCGACCAGGACAAAAGGAATGTTCGATTAGCAATCAACAAAGCACCGGGACACAGGGAGTATAAATGACGACCAGGACATAAGTAAAAAAAAACAACTATCTATATATATAAAAATAAGTTGTCAAACTAAAAAAAGGCAAAAACTACAAAAAAAACTAAAAACTAATAAAAAAGCTAAAAAACTAAAAAAACTAAAAAAAAGGCAAAAACTACAAAAAAAACTAAAAACTAATAAAAAAAATAAAAAACTAAAAAAACTAAAAAAACTAAAAAAAGGTAAAAAACTAAAAAAACTAAAAACTAAAAAAAAAACTAAAAAAAAGGAAAAAACTGAAAAATAAGCTAAAATAAAGGTAAAAACCAATAAAAAACTAAAAAAAAAACTGAAAAAACTAAAAAAAGGCAAAAACTACAAAAAAACTAAAAACTAATAAAAAAAGTAAAAAAGCTAAAAAACTAAAAAAACTAAAAAAACTAAAAAAACTAAAAAAAGGTAAAAAACTAAAAAAAATAAAAAATAAAAAAAAAAATAAAAAAAAAGGAAAAAACTGAAAAATAAGCTAACATAAAGGTAAAAACCAATAAAAACTAAAAAGAAAAAAAGGAAAAAACTAAAAAAAATTTTCATCTAAAAAACTAAAAAAAACTAAAAAAGGTAAAAACTAAAAGAACTAAAAAAGAAAAAAATAAATGACGACACTCAAAGAGAAAGCGACCAGGACAAAAGGAATGTTCGATTAGCAATCAACAAAGCACCGGGACATAGGGAGTATAAATGACGACCAGGACATAAGTAAAAAAAAAATTAACAAAACTAAAAAGAAGGTAAAAACTACAAAAAAACTAAAAAGAAAAAAAAACTAAAAACTAATAAAAAAACTAAAAAATCTAAAAATCTAAATAAACTAAAAAAGAAAAAAAAAGGAAAAAAATAAAGGAGAAAAACAAAACTAAAAAACGAATGTATATACAGACCGGTACACCGGGATACAAATGACGACCGGGACACAGGGAATATAAATGACGACCGGGACACAGGGACACAACTACAACGGGGACACCGGGGGAAACAGGGGGATATAAATGACGACCGGGACAAAAAAACTAAAAAGAAAAAAAAACTAAAAACTAATAAAAAAACTAAAAAATCTAAAAATCTAAATAAGCTAAAAAAGAAAAAAAAAGGAAAAAAATAAAGGAGAAAAACAAAACTAAAAAACGAATGTATATACAGACCGGGACACCGGGATACAAATGACGACCGGGACACAGGGAATATAAATGACGACCGGGACACAGGGACACAACTACAACGGGGACACCGGAGGAAACAGGGGGATGTAAATGACGACCGGGACACCGGGACAGGGAATGGTCGATTAGCAATCACCATCAACAAAGCTCAAGGGCAATCATTAGAATCATGAGGTATAGATCTGAATACAGATTGTTTTCCCATGGACCATTATATGTTGCATGTTCAAGAGTCGGTAAACCTGACAATCTATTTATATGCAAAGACAATGGGACAGCAAAGAATGTTGTATATTCGCAAGTTTTACGTAGTTAAAACCATATATATATATATCTATCTATATTCACAGGTGGGACATAGGGACACAACTACAATGGCGCGTAACTATTATGGCGCGTAACGACTTACGCGCGCGGGGGGGCTTGGGGGGGGCGCGAAGCGCCCCCACCAACTAGGTGTTGGGGTGGCGCGAAGCGCCACCCCAACAGCTAGTAATTTATATAATATATCTGCCAATCTCCCTAATTTAACTATGGACTTCCATAGTGTTATTTTGGAGATTTTAGGACATAGTTCAGATTTAGTAAAGACTTTTATAGATTTTGAAAATTCAGCAGTTCCAAATTTTAAATGGAAGAAAGGGATTAGTTCTTTTAGTATTCCAATATCAGAATCAAATGAATTAAGCAGGGATATTTCTAATAAGACTAGAGAAAAGAAAATTGTTGCCACTGGCATTTCAATCATGACTTTGATTAGTATCGCCTTATTTACATTTGTAGGTTTTCTAAGCTGGAGACTAAAACAAATTTGGTATAAATTGCTTGCTGAAAGAGCATCTAATTTGCCCTTAAACTGATCACGACAATTGAATAAATTTGTTAGTAGTTTAGGCTTTTTATCCATCTGTTTGATTGAGATTCTGAGACTATGACCCTAGGTCAAAAAGGCTAAGGCTTTTAAAGTTTTTTTCATTGACCTTAGGTCAAATAAGAAAAGAGGAGGGGGTTCTATACACAAAAAATAGAATTTTTTGTTGATTTGCTGAAGTTAGTGAAAGGAGTATCAAATTTAAATGAAAGATGGAATAAATGTACATAGCAAAATATCACCAAATTGGATCCTACTAGAATTTATCAGATTAGTTTAGTATAATTTCAAGAATGAGTAAGGTGCTGTCTCTGATAGTTGACCAAGTTTAAAACCAAAATCCTTTAGATCAAAAAGCTTAAAAATAAAATTGTGTCTGATACACAATATAGTTAAATATATGTAGTTAAAGGAAAAGCTACCATATTTTTCATCCCTGGAAAATTAGTTTAAAGCCCTGTCCTGATTAGAAGAGGTAGCTTATATCAGGTTGCTCAAACATAATTCTAAAGGAGCTAGACGATGGTTAAAATGCTAATTCTGCACTGATACTTAGTCAATTATACTGCTATTTCAGCTTATTTGCATTGTGATGTTAACAATGGGTTTGCAGCTTTAATGTGATGATTGCTTGAAGACAGGATTATCACCCTATTTAGGGTAGATCAATTTTATTTGAAAGAAAATCATTTGGTTAAATTCTAGTTGATTGACTTCTTGCTATCTCAGAAAGGGGTTATGTTAGGAGAATGAAACTTTCAGGGATGCATCTACATGCTAAGGTATGTCCTTGGAAGGTACTTTGAAGTACCTACCTCTACTCCTTCTCCCTCTACAGGGCCCCAACCTTCAAAATATGTGTTATAATTTAGTATTATATTTAGTGCTAATTTATGTGTTATAATTTAGATTTCACTTCTAAGTGAAATCTTGCAAAATATATCTTCTGTTGAATGAAGTACAACAAAATTGTTTTCAGCTTCATAACTTTGCTCAATCCAAATTTATAAGGTTTCAAAGATATGCCAATACATTTCCTAAATTTTGAAAAAAAACAACAAAAAAACATTGATATGGCTCAGAATTCTACTCATAACAGGAATTGCATTTTCAGAACTAAAGGCAGAGAAAAAGCAACTGGTAACTAAAACTTAAGATAAAATGTTGTTTTGTCAAAATTTCAATTTTGACAAACCTGTTAAACTTGTCGAACCTGTCAGATAGGCCAATTTCAGGGCTCTCTAAAGGGATAAGGAGTGGAGATGGGTACTCTAGAATTCCTTCCCAGGATATACTTTAGCCTGTAGACCCACCCCTGAAAGTTTCATTTTCGTAACCTTAACCCTTTCTGAGATAACAAGAAGTCACTCAACTAGAATATTAACAATCACTTTATTAAACAACTATCAAAACACTGCTGATCAACTATTACTCTGCTTAGAGATAATCCTTTAGCAGGGCATGAGAAATTTTGTGTTTTCTCTTTGTTTAAAACAGATTAATTTTTTTGCTTCAAGAATAACAGAAAAAGAAGTCAATGATCATTGTATTTAGCAGTTATCATACAATTAAAGCTCTATGATCACTGAGCAAGCTGAAGATCTACATCCTTAATAATAACCATCTAAAAGCTGCTGATCGTAAATAATTTTTTTTTTACCTAAGATATTCTTAGCCACTTACACTGGAAGTTTTTTTTGTCACACATTTTTGGAATTTGAAATCTCTCAGGAAACAGACCTTTCTTCCTTATCCTCTGGTCTTCCTTATGCTTTAGATATGGATCACCACTATCTTTCTTTAGTTTCTTCTGAAAAACCTCATATAAATGCTGCAATTTCGTAGAATTTTTTCGTGGGGTTTTTGACGTCATAACCCTGCGATAATTACAGATGAAATTCTAGTCCGGACTAGTCCAAGTATTCGTGAAATAAGCTTTCGGACACGCTCATAGAGCGTGTCCGAAAGCTCAAGTATGCAGAATTAATTTCGCATCCGTCTGGAATTCTTCGAAGAATTCTCAGTCCGGACTCGAATTTCATCTGTAATTATCGCAGGGTTATGACGTCAAAAACCCCACGAAAAAACTCAACGAAATTGCAGCATTTATCTGAGGTTTTTCAGAAGAAACTAAAGAAAGATAGTGGCGATCCATATCCAAAGCATAAGGAAGACCAGGGGATAAGGAAGAAAGATCTGTTTCCAGAGAGATTTCAGATTCCAAAAATGTGTAACAAAAAAAAAACTTCCAGTGTAAGTGGCTAAGAATATCTTGGGTAAAAAAAAAATTATTTGCGATCAGCAGCTTTTAGATGATTATTATTAAGGATGTAGATCTTCAGCTTGCTCAGTGATCATAGAGCTTTAGTCGTATGATAACTGCTAAATACAATGATCATTGACTTCTTTTTCTGTTATTCTTGAAGCAAAAAAATTAATAGAATCTAGAGGATGTACAGAGTCCCATCAGTGATATATCTTCTAAATTTGGTACAGGTACAGTTTAGTTCGCCCTGATAAAAACAACTTGTTTTTTTATTGTATATTATTCGGTTAATTGGGCGATAATCATTCAGTCAATAATAAGATGCTGTCTAGTAGAAATAGCATAAAAACAAATAACTTTTTAATGTATAACCGGGTTCTATTAGCAGGGCCTCTGTATCCTTCACTACAGGGTCAACTAACAATCTCCAACTTTATACTAAATTTCTTCAAGGAATTTCAAGAGGAAATGATCGTTAATATTTAGATATAGAATTGAATTCTGAATTGAATTGTATGTTTATATCTTAGCTATCTCATGAAGGTCCTAAATTCCAAATTAACCAAATTGTGAGCAGACATATTATTGACAAATACAATTGTGGGTAATTAAAGCAAAGCTTTAAAGTAAAGCAATTAACGTGAGTTAAGAAAGTAAAAATTCAAGTAAACAAAGTTAAAACTAAATTAAAATTTAAATTGAAAAAAATTAAAACTAAAGTTGAAATTAAAGTAAAATAAATGAAGTAAAATTAATTAAAGTAAAGCAAAGCTTATCGAATGCATGTTTTCCAGAGTACCAAAGAGGAGGATTTGCAGATAGAACTGAAGTAGTTGACCTGCTTCCAGGTAGCCAGACTGTCAACTGCAAGAGATTTGCCATTGAACTGAGGAGCATACATGAAGAAGCAGATATTCGTGTCGCTCTTCACACGGGGTTCTGTACCAGGACGGGGTCTTATAAAACCACTCCTAATGAGTTGGTTTGCTTGCAGGACAAAGTAAATTCAATCACTAAACTTGCAAAAAGACTCCCGCCGTCTCTAGTGGATTCAATTGCATTTTTGCACTCCTAATGTGTTCGCACATGGGGTTCTGTACCAGGACGGGGTCTTATAAGACCACTCCTAATGGGTTGGTTTGCTTGCAGGACAAAGTCATTTCAATCACTAAACTTCCAGATAGACTCCCACCGTCTATAGTGAATTCAATTGCGTTTTTGCACTGTCACCGGTTGTGATATTTTGAGCTTCATTTTCTTCAAAGAAAAGAAAACGATCTTCAGAGCAGTCGTGCCGTGGTTACCTCGAATATCTGCTCTTGCTCAAATGATTTTGGAAGAAATCGACCGAGTAGTTGAGCTTGAGAACGATATTATGAAGCTGTATTGTGAGATTTTGATCGCTTCACACAGAAACCTAAAGGAATTTTCGTGTTTGAATGACCTCCTTTCACTTGTTCCCTCGCCGAAAAACGCTGAAGAACCTGCCTCAAACCGACGGCTCCTTTGCCTTACATGCGAAACGGTGAATTTACCAATGGCCCATTATGCTGCAGGTCCTTATGTCTCGCCCCTCGTATCTTTCTTCGCTTAGTTTTGGACGGGAGATGAAGAACAGATGCATAGTACCCATTAAATCAACCCTTCCGGCTTGGCCATCCGCTATTCAGAAAACTTCGCCATATTCCAAGTGTAAATCTTGTGGACAAAAATGACCGGTTATAATTGGCTCATTTAGTCTATGAATACGTAAACAAACGTATGATATTATAAAGCAGTGTCAAAATTCATGCATGAAGTTAAAGTTACATCAGCAAGGGCCGAAAATCGGAAATATCAAGTGTAACTCACGAGGACAGGCTATGCATCTAGCAAAAATACAATCTTTTTCACCATCACCAGTGAAATCAAGTTTGAAGTGATACAAAATAATAATACCCTGTGCAAGTCAATTTGTGCAGCTCCCTGACACGCCTACCAACTTTCATTGTCCTAGCACGTCCAGAAGCACCAAACGCGCCAAAGCACTGAACCCCACCACCTAACTCCCCAAAGAGAACGGATCCAGTTTGTTTACATCAATCACATATCTACAACATTTATAAGCATTTTCAAAGATTTCCGGTTTCCCCCTAATGTCAACAGATCTGATCGGAACTTAAAATAAGAGCTGTGAGACATGAGTTCCTTCGAAATATCAAATTTCGTTAAGATCTGGTCACCCGATCTTAAGTTAAAAATACCTCAATTTTTTGATTTTTCCAGATTAACAACCCCCAGCTCCCTCAAAGAGAACAGATCCGTGCTAATTATGTCAATCTTGTATTTATAACTTGTGCTTATTCTTCCCATCAAGTTTCATCCCAATCTCTCCACTCTAAGCGTTTTCCAAGATTTCTGTTTTCCCCCCTCCAACCCTATGTCCCCGGATCCGATTCAAATTGAAAATGGAGCATCTGAGACACAAGATTCTTTTATATATCAAGTTTCATTAAGATCCGATCACCCACTCGTAAGATACCTCAATTTTCACTTTTTCCAAGAATTCCTGTTTCCCACTCCAACTCCCTTCAATGTAACCGGATCTGGTAGAGATTTAAAATGAGAGTTCTAAAGCACAACATCCTTCTAGATATCAAATTTAAATTTGATATAAAAATGAATTTGATATTTGAAGATATCAAATAAAAAAAAATTCTAATTTTTCAGAATTAACCCCCCCCCCCCTATTCCCTCAAAGAGAGCGGATCCGTTCTGGTTGTGTCAATCACGTATCTAGGACTTATGATCATCATCCCCATAAAGTTTCATCCCGATCCCTCCACTCTAAGCCTTTACCAAGATTTTAAGCCCCCCCAACGTCACCGAGTCCGGTCGGGATTTAAAATAAGAGCTCTGAGACACGCTATCCTTCTAAACATCAAATTTCATTAAGATCCGATCACTCCTTTGTAAGTTAAAAATACCTCATTTTTCTAATTTTTCAGAATTAACCAGTCTTTTTCAGAATCACTTGGTTAATACCATGTGCCATAAAAAAGTATTTTTCCAAAACCTAGGTGGGCAAAAATGTACAGGAGGAGACAAACCCCCCTGTCTTCGCCAATACTGTGAATCACGTACCATTACCACCATTAACATACACAAAAACCCACTCAATTAAAACAATTTTGTAAAAAATCTTATATAAAAAAATATTGACAGTAATAATTCGAATAAAAGTTTCAGTTTTACAGCCCTTTTCAAGTAATAAAGAAGATTGCACTACAGCAAAGTACAATTGTCTATCTTTTTTAGTCTTTAAATAAATAAACAAACGAGTTTTTTTAACAAAGAACAAGGTATTGTCTTGAACAGAGCAAAAAAAAAAAAAAAAGAAAAAAAAGATACAGATGTCAGACTCAACAAAAACTCAAAACAACCCAAAAATAAAACTTGTATTCAACTCAAACTCAAAACGAATAAAGAATACTAGATATATGAGCTGGGAAGTCATCCCCTTTGTACCCCAATTACAGTTAAAAAAACATATATTAAAGTTAAAAGAAAAATATATTCGACTTACAAAAAAACAAAACCAATAATGAACTAAACATGTTACAAAAATACAGCTGATATTCAACTCAAACTAAAAAAGAACAGAAATTACTAGATATTTGAACTGTAGAGTTGTCCTGCTTGTACCCCAGTTATAGCACAAGTGTCATTCATGCATTACTGAAAGTAATTAATAGATATATACTTGAAGCAATTTTAAAGCAAAAGCACAATACAAAATAATAAGGCATGAATGTTTTGTCAAATAAAAACTCAAGAATGTATCCAGAGTGAAGGGTTTACCACTTTTCAACTCATAGACCCCATCCCTCCTTGCCCAAAGTTTAAATTCTACAAACAAAAAAGAAAAAAAATGCAAATAAACAAATTTCAATGCATTTTGTAAAGTCTTTTTGCAACTCCCCTCAAACGAAACATCCAAAACAAAGCATCCAGGAAGAAGGATGTTATCAGGCTTTGGCCCCCTCCCTTGCCCAAAGGTTCAATTCTACTAATAAAAAGCTACAAAATACATATAGATAAATTTTGATGCATTTTTGTAAGGCCTTTTGTAAACATCCATCCCCAAAATTATGCCCCCTCCTCTGATAAACTCTAGATATGGCCTTATTAAAATTAACCTGTTCAAAATACATAGTGTTTTCAATGAAATACAGTTTAGAAAATTTGAAAACAAAAGAAAAGTGAAAGAAATCAATTTTTTTTATCTTGTACAAATCCAAGATGTCATTCTGTTTTTCATGTTAAAACAAACAAAAACAAATCAATTTTTAAATTAATTATTAAGTAAAACTATAATTATTGAAAACCAAGAACAATCAAGTCACACAAAAGAAATATACATGTTGAAACAAAGTTTTATATCTAAATTCTTCTAGTTTGTTCTATTTCATTTAAACAAATAGATCAATGGTGCCTAAGTTACACTTCGAATATTAATAGTTTTAATTTTTAAACAAATCCATTTTATTTTTTGAAGTGAAGTTTTGCAGTGATACTTCTATTTTGCTCGTTTATGAATTTGGATGCTTTTTCAATATTTTGATGATACAAGTGATATCTAACTTCAATAATACGGCAAGATCATTAGCAGGTCTTTTTGTATGAGTACCTGTTTACCTTTTTCTCAGTAGGGGTTGAGACAGATGTATGCAAGGACCTTGAAACTCCCTCAATACCACATAGAAATAGTTTATATATACAGTAGTTCAATTGTTTTTGCTCAACTAACAGGACCCCCTCCCCTCCAATAAAAAAGGATCTTAGTGCAAGGGCCTGAATTGAGCCTTATCCTGGCCTGGCAGAATTTAAACATACCAAAAAGAAATGTTTACTAATTTCCAGAAGTCCTTAATTATTTTTTTTTGTGGGGGAGGAAGGGGGGTAAAATATCAGCTTTACAAGCAGTATTTTGGAGGTGACTCTCATTTCTCATGCTCTCAGAGTTGTGCCCTAAGTCTGAATGATCCCAGGTCAAATAAGAATGCATAGCTTTATTTTTACCAGATCTAAGATATACATTTGGTCAATCTATTATTCAGACTTCAGACTTTTTTTTATAAAGCATACATTTCACAAGAAACCCAGACTTAATAACCATCCCATTTGATTTCCTGAATTCCAAGAACATGTCCTAGTTTTCTTTCACCTTGGATTGTTGAATCATATTAATAATTATGTTTTGTGTAGAAGCCAATTTTAACATTCAACAAAATGGATAAACACAAAGAAAGAAAATATAAAGATAATTAACAAAACAAAGGTGATTTTTGCCAGAGAAACAAAGCAGATATTTTGACAAGGAAGTCCTCAGTACTCAAAAAATATATACAAATATTTCTCCTTTGTCTTTATTCCATTTTTATTGAACATCATGCACAGCCATTGTAGTATGAGAAAAACAGAAGCCAGAAGGGGGCAAGCTCATACTGAGACTTCTGGAAAAGGGGGTCCCAAAAGTGGGTTTCAGGAAGGGATCACCAGCAGGTAACTCGAATCAATCAAAAGGCACAAAAAGAGATAGAAGTAACCAATCAAAAAATCTTGGTCAAGGAGGTGGTAAATAACCCAGGAGAGAGATACTTAGCTCTAGCCCTGGGAGACATTCCCTGAGAAGAAATTTCTCCATTGACTATTCAAAGGTAGGGTTACTGTAAAAAACGTTTGGGTTGTTGGTGGCTTGAAATGAATTTCATTTTTCAAGGAAAAACCTGGCCTAAGAAAGACTCGTATTAAAGAAGGAAAAAATCACAAACATTTGGCAACTGATGCAGATCTGATTTGGAAAATAGATGGGTGGGACTACTGTTTCCTGGTTGAGGGGACATAAACTGTCAAAACCTTTTAAAGGGGGCTGAAGAGTCCCCCCCCCCAGAAGAACAAAGTAGGACATTCAAAAAAGAAAAATATTTCATAATATTGTCAGCAAATATGCCAAGGGGACTAGAATATTGGCAGATTAGACTTAGGACTTCCTACACCAGTACACACATATGGTGGCAACAATGCATCTCCAGCATCTTTTACCAAAGCTCATCAAGGGATGTTCTTGAGTGCTGCATCTTTTTCTAGGCATTGTCCAAGTGTTACCTTCTGTCACCCCCACTGTTAAACACCTGGAGGACAACAAACATCATGAGGCATACAATTGCTGCTCACTCAAACCCTGTTTCCCAAATACCACCACCAGCTGCTTATGAGTTTATCAATAATGAGCGGCTGTTTAGTCTTCTCTCTAATGAATAAGTTGGTACCAAGAATCTGTTTAAGACAATTATTTTCAGAACTCTGGATCCCTTTCTCTAGCTGTCTTGTCAGTGCCCAGCTTTTAGAACTATAAATTAGTACTGACAGGACATTACTACTGAAGAACCTCAATTTCAGCTTCAAAGAGAAAGTGGCACTATAATCTTGGGCAGTTTCTGGCAGAGACAAAGACATAGCCTATATATGATTGGCATAGAAGCCATATACAATTGCCAGAACTGTCAAGGGAAGGCCAAGAGGAACAGAACTGCATCTCCATTATGAGATAAGTACCACTTCAAAGGCAGGCATTTATTATTCCAAAATGTATATATTTGAAATTATCCAAGTACTGTTCAAAAGATGTAGTTGCCATAATTCTGAAAAACCTAATTGGTCATAGACATTTAGCATTTTGTTTAGCTTATATGCCACATGATGAAGAAGAACCACCAGGTAAGGTAACAGAACAGAAGCAACATAAGGGTAAGAGAAAACTATGAACATCATTAACCACTACATTCACAGCTCACAATCCTTTGTAAAATACACCTGCCAATGTTAAAAACAACTCAAGGTGCTTACTTCCTTTTTGAATTAAAATCAACTTGATGGAAGTGTATGAAAATCTAGAGCCATTGTTAAATAGAGTAAAACCCAGACAGATGGTCTTGTGAGAGGAATAGCTGAAATAACTTTTTCAAGGTTGTATAAAAATGATAGACTGGGATATCAAACATACACACTTCTTTAAGATTTTTTATCATGTTCAGAAGGGAGTGTTCCAAAAAAAACCTCAAGAAAGGAAGTTCTACCCCTCTACAAAAAGTTTTCATTCATGTCAGTTCAAACATAGGATACACCCAGAGAAAGATTCAATACTTAATTATTCCTTATAAATTCAATTTGTTGGGTTTTAGTATAAATAAAAGCACTCTGCAACTTCCAATAAACCCTTTAATATTTTTTAAGAGTAATTTTTTTTTTTGCAATATTTCTGTTTGTCTTATCAACAAAACTTATCTGGCTTATTCTTAAAGAAATTCTACCAGAGTGTCAGACATGGGACTTAAAAATCCAAGGGACTAAGATATAAAAAGGATGTCTTTTCTGAAAACAAGAGCCCTTGTTTTCATTTTATATCCTCCTAGGATTTATTTTTGTCTTGAAAGGATACATTAGGGGACTGACCTCTTCTCTAACACTTTTTTAGCCAGGTCTGTCCTCCAGATCTCAGCACTGCAATGAAGGATTGGCATTATTAATGGAAATTGTGGTTTTTAGTAAACAAGAAAGTACAAATGAAGAGGTTCATGATTTTTATTTTAAAGAGAAAGAGATCTGAAGAGTACAAGAAGCAAGTTATTTGGATTTTCATTTTCCCACTAATGGCCCCTGTAAAAATATACTGCATAAAATTTGCAAAAGGCAGAACAGCCATGTAAACACTGCTGCATATGAAAATAATGATTTAAAGGAAGCTCATAGCCAAAAGACACTAAAACAGGTGTACAAATCCAAACTGATGCCAACCATTCATTATAGTGCTGAGATCTGGAGGAAAGGCTGAGCTAAACCAATGGAGATTTCAGTTCTAGCATTTTAAACAGATTTATGGACTGTAGAAAACAATACCTAATCTTCTCATAAATGGGGACCTGGGATGACTTCCATTGAGAAAAGATAGGTTAATGCAGAAGGTAAAATTATTTCTCAGTTTATTGTCTTATCCTGAACACAGGCCAGTTAGTGCTGCATATAATGGATTGGTAAAGCTGAATATAAAACTTTTGTAGCCATTCCAGATCAAAAAACTGCTAGATGAAAGTGGTTTCACCTATATGTGGAGTAATGGCCAAGGCCTCAAAGAAGGTGAGGATGTTTTTAATTGAAAATTTAAGGACTAGGCTAAAAGACCAGGAGATTCAACAGTGGGGTAATGGCACAAGTGCTTTGACTATTTTTCTAAAAAAGAGTCAAAGAGAGTTTTGCTGAAGAATATTATTTCAAGTGAAATTTTCAAATTAAATATATTAGAATCCTGATTCAGGTGAAAGCTTATTTACTACCGTTTTGACAAATTAAATACATTAATTTTCTAGGTAGGCTACTTGAATGATATAGCAACAATACTTTGTTCTAGATCAGGAATAAAATCAGTTTTCTATGTGTACTCAGAGATAATCAGCATAGCCTGAGTGATACCAACTACTAATAAACATCTAAAGCCAGACAGGGTAGCAATGACAAAAAAAGGGTAAAATTCTAGTTAATTGACTTCTTGCTATCTCAGAAAGGGTTTGGGCTAGGAAAATGATACTTTCAGGGATGAATCTACTGACTAAAGTATGTCCTGGGAAGGTATTTTGAAGAAACTACCTCTACTCTTTTTCCCTCTAGAGGGCCCTGACCTTTGATGACCTTTAAAAATATGTGTGTTATAAAAGTGAAACCTTGCAAAATAGATCTTCTGCTTAATTGAAGTACAGAAAAATTGTTTTCAGCTTCATAACTTTGCTCAATTCCATTTTATAAGGTTTTAAAGATATGTAAATACATTTCCTAAATTTTGAAAAAAACATGTTGATATGGCTCAAAATTCTACTCAAATAACAGGAATTGTATTTTCAGAAGTAAGGGCAGAGAAAAGGCAACTAGTAACTGAAAATTAAGGTAAAATGTTGTTTCGTCAAAATTTCAATAGGTATAGACCTGTCATACAGGCAAATTTCAGGGCCCTCTAGAGTGAGAAGGAGTGGAGGTGGGTACTTTAAAATACCTTCCCAGGATATACTTCAGCCTGTAGACCTATCCCTGAAAGTTTCAATTCTCTAGCCCAACAACTTTCCAAGATAGCGAAAAGTCAATGGACTAGAATTTTACCCAACATAATTTTTGGGCAAGCTTTTGATGCTACCAATCTTTTGGGTTTTTTAGTTATGTTATTCCCTTGGATGGTACTTGTATGATATAGCTCCTTTCACTCAACAAGTAAAGTTAGGTTAATCAAAAAAAAAAAATATCCTTCCGGCAGGCATCTGATAAAAATATAATAGCCTAGGCCTACTTTAGAAATAAATCTGAACTATATATTTGCATATTAGGGGGATGGGGGTAAAGTACAGTGGGTCTGTAAGCCTATTGTGTTACTTACAATGGGTGTGTTCCAGGGACTTACTGTAGTAACCGAATGGTTACTATTTCCGTTCCTAGTGGGAAAATGGTTACTGCCCAACCCGCTGGGAACGAGAATACTTACTGCCGGCAGTAACCGCAGTAAGTGATTTTCTTACCGTGCTCAAAAGAATGGTTAGCGCAGTAAGTACATAATTCACCTTCTTCAACAAAAATCTCATTCAACAAAAAATAAATATGGACAAGAATGAAGTAATAGAATATCAAGTTATTTGCTTGGAAGAAGGTGGGACAGTGATTTTACAAAAGAAAGAGGGATCTGAGCCAGGTTAGTAAATCACAATATTTTGGGATCAACATTAAAGGACACCCTGAGTAGTAAGCTATCTATTAGCAAGTAGGTTAAATCAATGAAAAATTTATTATTAAATTTAAAGATTTCCATGTTTTCTGGCATATCCAGGCATAATTATTACCTTAAATTGCCATTTGGAATCATTTTAAGGATTGACTTCTTCCAGGTAACATTGAGGCTCCATTAAATTGCGACATGGTAGCATTTTAAGCATTAACTCCTTTTAGGCTCTGTAAACAGGCCTAGGTGAAGTATTACAGATAAGTTGAGGATTTATGGGCTGTCAAATCATTATTCTGAGACTGTCTTTAATCCTATTGAAGAAGTAGGCTAGGGTAGATTATTCAGAGTCTATTCCAAAGGATGGTAATTTTATCCAGTAAAATTCTAGTTGATTGACTTCTTGCTATCACTGAAAGGGGTTAGGTTAGGAAAATGAAACTTTCAGGGATGGGTCTACAGGCTAAAGTATGTCCTGGGAAGGTATTTCAAACTACACATCTCTACTCATTCTTGCTCTAGAGGGCTCTGATCTTTGATGACCTTCAAAAATATATATAGCTGAAGTTACATGTTTCCCATTGATTCTGCCAATCTATCCCTCAACCTTTAACTCCCTGTTAATTGAAGCAACTGTAACAAACCAAGAATGGGGGAAAAGGTAACAGGTGACAGAATACATTGGAACTACATAATTTTGGCTATATATTTGCAGATTAGGCAGGTTGGAGGTAAATTATAGTATAGAGAAGCATGCTTTTCCCTTTGGTATGTAGGCTAAGTAGAAGGTCACTCGTACCTGATGTTGTCCGTGTTGTTTTTAGTTGGATGGGAAACATCCAAAGAAAGTTTGCTTTGAAAAGGAAAGGTGAGAATGCCCAAAAGTGAGATTGAATTTGTCAAAGCTTGGAGGTTTGCCCCTTCAGTCTGTTTAAAGAAAAATGGATTCATAATTGAAGCTTTGTTCATTTCAATCTTAAGGGTGACCTATATTTGTGACAATTCATTAAATGGTTGTAAAGGGGTACTTTTGTTTATTCATTTGTCTTCTTTGTTTTCTAACAGTTTTTTTAATCTTTAAATTAATATCCATTTCTTACAAATTTTTATTGATACCAGAGGTTCATTTGCAAGTTTTCACCTACTTTGTAATCCCTGGTCTCGCAATTACATTTAAATTTACTGAAGCTAGGAAACACAGAGCTACTATCTATTTAATGAAAATCAATGGATATAAGTAGGTTTTATTGTATTTAAGCCCTAGGGCCATGGCAATTAAAGACAAATTAAAGAAGATTAACTTTAAAATACTGGACATTAATAAGCATGATAGTCACTAAGAAAAACAAATAACAAAATTATACTTCTGTGTTCAGTTGCCAACCTAAGCAACAGTCACAAATTTTTTAAATCTTGCAGAACATTCACCCCAATTACATTCACAAGCTATCTCTAATGACCCACACTCTTGTCCATACATCCATATTTCAGGAAAATAGAATGACCATCATACTGGTATTCTTTATTTTTACTTATATTTAATGGGTTTGAAAGAAAGTTTTTATGGCTGAGTCAGTAGGCCAGTAAAGGACCTGGTGGTCCTTTAGCCAGGTAGTGCAATAAGAAGCTAGGGACCAGCCAGCCTATGCTCTTGCATGCCCTTCCTTATTACTGTCCCTAGATTTCAATCTGTACTCATTTAAAGTTAGGCCAATTCTAGCTGAGGTTAGTCATATCACCAACCCCTATCCAAAACAAAATAAACTGACAATGCCAGGAATTAAACCTGTGCCCCGTGGACAAAGCATTCCAGCCCAGAGCACCTACCACTTAGCAAGGAACACGAATTTGACCAGAGAACAATAATTATTTAAAAAAAAGTAGAATATTGAAAAAAAACTTGCTATAGTTGTCCCAATACTATCCTGTAAATACTATAGGCCCATTTTATTTAGACAAATCAATTTAAGACAGGTATCAACAAAACTCCATCAGGGATTGTATTTGCTTAAGATACAATCAAGCTATTTGAATGCTTAGTTTTGTGATATTCTAGTCTTGAAATAATAAAAAAAAGTATATGATCTATTTATTTTTCACCAGCTCATTTGAGGAAAATCATTTGTGACAGCCAAATGCCCATGGTTGGCTTAGAACCTCTCTAAATGCTCTGAAACAGAAGGAATAAAAAAATTATACTAATCAGCATTAAACTGTCCCTTAAATTTAAACACGTGCATTTAATTCGAAAATGACGCTACTGCTAGTCAGCTTACTGTGCCGTTCCCGCTGGCCCCGTTCCTAGCGGGAAAATGGTTACTGTTCAACCCACTGGGAACGAGAATAGTTACTGCCGGCAGTAACCGCAGTAAGTGATTTTCTTACCGTGCTCAAAAGAATGGTTAGCGCAGTAAGTACATAATTCATCTTCTTCAACAAAAATCTCATTCCAACAAAAAATAAATATGGACAAGAATGAAGTAATGGAATATGAAGTTATTTGCTTGGAAGAAGGTGGGACAGTGATTTTGCAAAAGAAAGAGGGATCTGAGCCAGGTTAGTAAATCACCATATTTTGGGATCAACATTGAAGGACACCCTGAGTAGTAGGCTATCTATTAGTAAGTAGGTTAAATCAATGAAAAACTTATTATTTAATTTAAAGATTTCCATGTTTTCTGGCATATCCAGGCATAATTATTACCTTAAATTGCCATTTGGAATCATTCTAAGGATTGACTTCTTCCAGGTAACATTGAGGCTCCATTAAATTGCCATATGGTAGCATTTTAAGCATTAACTCCTTTTAGGCTCTGTAAACAGGCCTAGGTGAAGTATCACAGATAAGTTGAGGATTTATGGGCTGCCAAATCATTATTCTGAGACTGTCTTTAATCCTATTGAAGAAGTAGGCTAGGGTAGACTATTCAGAGTCTATTCCAAAGTATGGTAATTTTATCCAGTAAAATTCTAGTTGATTGACTTCTTGCTATCACTGAAATGGGTTAGGTTAGGAAAATGAAACTTTCAGGGATGGGTCTACAGGCTAAAGTATGTCCTGGGAAGGTATTTCAAAGTACATATCTCTACTCATTCTTGCTCTAGAGGGCCTTGATTTTGATGACCTTAAAAAATATTTATAGCTGAAGTTACATGTTTCCCATTGATTCTGCCAATCTATCCCTCAACCTTTAACTCCCTGTTAATTGAAGCAACTGTAAACAAAGCAAGAATGGGGGAAAAGGTAACAGGTGACAGAATACATTGGAACTACATAATTTTGGCTATATATTTGCACATTAGGCAGGTTGGAGGTAAATTATAGTATAGAGATGCATACTTTTCCCTTTGGTATGTAGGCTAAGTAGAAGGTCACTTGTACCTGATGCTGTCCGTGTTGTTTTTAGTTGGATGGGAAACATCCAAAGAAAGTTTCCTTTGAAAAGGAAAGGTGAGAATGCCCAAAAGTGAGATTGAATTTGTCAAAGCTTGGAGGTTTGCCCCTTCAGTCTGTTTAAAGGAAAATGGATTCATAATTGAAGCTTTGTTCATTTCAATCTTAAGGGTGACCTATATTTGTGACAATTCATTAAATGGTTGTAAAGGGGTACTTTTGTTTATTCATTTGTCTTCTTTGTTTTCTAACAGTTTTTTTAATCTTTAAATTGATATCCATTTCTTACAAATTTTATTGATACCAGAGGTTCATTTGCAAGTTTTCACCTACTTTGTAATCCCTGGTCTCACAATTACATTTAAATTTACTGAAGCTAGGATTTATTATTTAAGAATTAACGACGCTTCTTGACTACTATGGTCCCTGCGTCGGCCCTGCAGTGCATTCCTGCAGCGTGATTCGATCTCTGGGTCCCGTATTACCCAGCTAAGGTCAAATCCACTGCGCCACCACAGGACTTACTGAAGCTAGGAAACATAGAGCTACTATAGGCAATTACTACTATATAGGCTACTAGGGCCATGGCAATTAAAGACAAATTAAAGAAGATTAACTTTAAAATACTGGACATTAAATAAGCATGATAGTCGCAAAGAAAAACAAATAACAAAATTATACTTCTGTGTTCAGTTGCCAACCTGAGCAACAGTCATAAATTTTTTTAATCTTGCAGAACATTCACCCCAATTACATTCACAAGCTATCTCTCATGACCCACACTCTTGTCCATACATCCACATTTCAGGGAAATAGAAGGACCATCATACTGGTATTCTTCATTTTTACTTATATTTAATGGGTTTGAAAGAAAGTTTCTATGGCTAAGTCAGTAGGCCAGTAAAGGACCTGGTGGTCCTTTAGCCAGGTAGTGCAATAGGAAGCTAGGGACCAGCCAGCCTATGCTCTTGCATGCCCTTCCTTCTTACTGTCCCTAGATTTCCATCTGTACTCATTTAAAGTTAGGCCAATTCTAGCTGAGGTTAGTCATATCACCAACCCCTATCCAAAACAAAATAAACTGACAATGCCAGGAATTAAACCTGTACCCCTTGGACAAAGCATTCCAGCACAGAGTGCCTACCACTTAGCAAGGAACACAAATTTGACCAGAGAACAATAATTATTTAAAAAAAAGTAGAATATTGAAAAAAAACTTGCTATAGTTGTCCCACTACTATCCTGTAAATGCTATAGGCCCATTTTATTTAGACAATTCAATTTAAGACAGGTATCATCAAAACTCCATCAGGGATTGTATATGCTTAAGATACAATCAAGCTATTTGAATGCTTAGTTATGTGATATTCTAGTCTTTATTTATTTTTCACCAGCTCATTTGACCAAAATCATTTGTGACAGCCAAATGCCCATGGTTGGCTTAGAACCTCTCTAAATGCTCTGAAACAGAAGGAATAAAAAAATTATACTAATCAGCATTAAACTGTCCCTTAAATTTAAGCATGTGCATTTAATTCGAAAATAACGCTACTGCTAGTCAGCCTACTGTGCCGTTCCCACTGGCTCTACCGCAGTTAGAAATGGACAGTTACTGCGCAGTTACTGAAAAACCGTCAGCTGGAACACACCCAAATTAAATTAGGATTTATTCTCAACCTTAGAAAGAAGAGGGGCAAATGATCTGATTTTACACACCCATTGATTGACCTTATAGATCTCATATGGATTAACGTAAGGTAAATTGATTGCAATAGGCTATGGAAGCATTAGAAATACACACACATATTTTTGCAGATATCCTATATCAATTGATAGAGACACTGGTAGGCTAGTCTAATATAGGCTATATATGCATCCTAGTTACAATTGGTAAAATTCTAGTCCATTGACTTCTTTACCCAATTGGTAAAATTCTAGTCCATTGACTTCTTGCTATCTTGGAAAGTTGTTGGGCTAGAGAATTGAAACTTTCAGGGATGTGTCTACAGGCTAAAGTATATCCCGGGAAGTTATTTTAAGATCCCTAACTATACCCCTCCCCGCTCCTCTATATAACGCAGTTTTTTGTGCGTTACAGCTTATATTTTGGTCTAATTTGATCCTATATTACTATTAAAAGTGTAAATCCTTGCTTACCTTAGGAAAATTCAACTTTTCACTGTTTATTAAGCTAATATATTCCATAATTAGTTCACCTGCATTGAAAAACAATTATTACCTTTTATGGTATAGTTTAAAATGGAATGCAGGCATTTAAATGCATCCCCTGTTTGAAATTCTTATCTTTAAAAGGCTTTTGACAGGGGTAACACATATTGCATATGCAGGAAGCTCCTTTGACAAGTTAAGAAATGTTTAGAGAAGTGCCACTTTCTCTTTGAAGCTGAAATTGAGGTTCTCCAGTAGTAATGTCCTGTCAGTACTAATTTATGGTTCTAAAAGCTGGGCACTGACAAGACAGCTAGAGAAAAAGATCCAGAGTTCTGAAAATAATTGTCTTAAACAGATTCTTGGTACCAACTTATTCATTAGAGAGAAGACTAAACAGCCACTCATTATTGATAAACTCATAAGCAGTTGTTGGTGGTATTTGGGAAACAGGGTTAAAGTGAGCAGCAATTGTATGCCTCATGATGTTTGTTTTCCTCCAGGTGTTTAACAGTGGGGGTGACAGAAGGTTACACTTGAACAATGCCTAGAAAAAGATGCAGCACTCAAGAACATCCCTTGATGAGCTTTGGTAAAAGATGCTGGAGATGCATTGTCACCACCATATGTGTGTACTGGTGTAGGAAGTCTTAAGTCTAATCTGCCAATATTCTGGTCCTCTTGGCATATTTGCTGACAATATTATGAAATATTTTTCTTTTTTGAATATCCTACTTTGTTCTTCTGGGGGGAGACTCTTCAGCCCCCTTTAAAAGGTTTTAACAGTGTATGTCCCCTCAACCAGGAAACAGTAGTCCCACCCTTCTATTTTCCAAATCAGATCTGCATCAGTTGCCACATGTTTGTGATTTTTCCCTCTTTAATATGAGTCTTTCTTGGGCCAGTTTTTTCCTTGAAAAATGAAATTCATTTCAAGCCACCAACAAGCCACCTGACATAGAATTTGTTTACTCAGGCAGGAAGGATGGGGTACATAGACAGGGAGTAGGGCTCATGATGAATAAGGAAGCTGCTAAGTCTTGTTTAGGCTAGGAAGGTATTAATAATAGAATACTAATTGCTCATTTTATGACTAAAAAGCTTAGGGTATCAGTTATAGTAGTATATGCCCCCATTGAACCAACTGATGGAGATACTAGTGACTCAGATGAATTTTACCTACAGTTACAGGAGCAAATAGACAGGGTACCAGGTAGAAATATGGTGTTTTTGCTAGGAGATTTTAATGCCCAGGCTGGTAGAAATAGGGATAGATGGTATCCTAGCCTAGGTAAATTTGGTGTAGGAAAAGAAAACAGTAATGGCTATAGGCTTTTGCAATTTTGTAGGTATAACAACCTAGTTATAACCAATACAGTGTTTGGTCACAAAATGGCCCATAAGTTGACATGGTATTCATGTGATGGTAAGACAGCAAACCTTATTGATTATGTTATTGTAAACAGAAGACTAGCAGGATCAATACAAGATACTAGGGTGTATAGGAGTGCTGTTATTGATGTTAAAAGTAAAGATCACCATCTTGTAGTGTCTAAGGTTAATTTAAAGCTGAAATTTCAGAAGGGTAACTCCCTCCCAGAAAGTTGTGATGTTGGTAGACTTCAGGATGAAAATTTGAGAAAAAAATTCCAGGAACAGTTGAGTACTAAACTTGAGGGTTTAAAATTTGACAATGTGGAAGATGGATGGAATAATTTCAGAAAAACAATTTGTGAAGTTGCTGATGGTGTCCTAGGGAAGAGTGCTAAGACAGAAACTAGGAATATTAGTGAAAAAGCTTTAGGTTTAATAGAGAGTAGAAGGGGTTTGTATAAGAATTATCTGAGTGATAGGTCGTATGAAAACAAAAGGAATGTAAAGAAAGTGGAGAAAGCATTAAAATATGAACTAAGGAGATGTGAAATGGAGGCGATGGATAAAATTGCTGAGGATCTGGAAGATGCGGCTAGATAGCATAATAGTAAAATATTATACTGGCATGTTAATAAATTGAAAGGGAGTAGCCAATCTGGACTAGTCGCAGTTAAAGATAGAAATGGGGCCACAATTAGTGATAAGGAAAAAGTTAAAGAAAGATGGGTGGAACATTTTGAGAATGTGCTAAACCAAGATACAGTTGCAGGAAAAGATATAGATGAAAATGAAAAAGTTTGTGATACCTTGGATGTGAAGGAAGATTAGTTTAGTGAGGAAGAATTAGCAACAGTACTAGAAGGATTAAAAAATAATAAGGCCCCAGGTGCTGATAGTATGATTAATGAGTTCCTTAAATATGGTGGCTCTGAGGTTAGGAATAAGCTACTGAAGATTATGAACATGATTTTTGAAAAAGGGGAAGTACCCAATGATTTTAGGAAAACCTTAATTAAACCACTGTATAAGAAAGGTGACAAGAGTGAGTGTCATAATTATCAAGGCATTAGTCTGGTCTCTGTAGGTAGCAAATTACTGAGTAATATGATACTTTTTAGACTGAGACATGCTGTAGACAAAGTTTTAAGGGAAGAACAATGCGGTTTTAGAAAAGGTAGAAGATGTGTCTACCATGTTTTCACTCTTAGGTTAATAATTGAGAAGTCCCTTTGTTATCAAACACTTTTGGTCCTTAGTTTTATCAATTATGAGCAAGCTTTCGATTCTGTTGATAGAAGAGCGTTAACAAAGGTCTTATCATTATATGGTATACCAGAAAAATACATTAAAGTGATCTGTGCTATGTATGAGAATAATATTGCTGCAGCTAAGGTAGGAAATGAGGTTAGCAACTGGTTTTGTATTAAATCAGGAGTTAAGCAGGGTTGTGTTCTATCCCCCTTTATATGGATCATTTTGATGGACTTTGTCTTAAGGAGCACAGGAAAGGCAATTGGAGACCATGGAATCAAATGGGGAGGAAGAACGCTCCTGGACTTAGATTATGCTGATGATTTAAGCATATTAGATGAAAGTGTGAGCAAAATGAATGAACTTTTAGAGGTTTTACGAGTTCAGGGTGCTAAAATAGGCTTGAAAATCAATGTTAAGAAGACTAAGTCACTAAGGCTAGGAATAAGTGAAGATGAACAGGTGACATTAGGTAACGAAATGATTGATCAGGTTGGGAGCTTCAGTTACCTTGGTAGTATTATTAGTAAAGATGGTGGGAGCAGTGAAGATGTTAAAAGTAGAATAGCTAAAGCTCAGGGTGTTTTTTCACAGTTAAAAAAAGTTTGGAAGAATAGAAAGATAAGCCTACAAACCAAGATTAGAATATCGGAAGCTACAGTGATGACAGTGGTCAAATATGGCTCTGAAGCATGGGCACTCCAAAAAGCAGATGAAAATTTACTATATGTTTTTCAGAGAAATAGCCTACGGATTGTTCTGGGTACCCGACTGACTTACCATATTTCAAACAGTAGGTTGTACGAAGAGTGTGGTTCAATCCCGCTTTCTGGGGCCATAATGAAAGAAAGGTTGAGATGGCTAGGCCATGTTCTATGGATGAAGGATGACAGATTACCAAAGATTGTCCTTTTTGGCCAACCGTCTGGGGCTACACAGAAAGCAGGTCGCCCTTGTCTGGGTTGGGAGGATGTCATAAATAAAGATTTAAAGGAAATGGGAACTTCCTGGGAGGGTGTAAAGAGGGAGGCTTTAAATAGATTAGGTTGGAGGAGGAGCGTGTGTAGCTGTGTTGGCCTCAGGCGGCTTGGTGCTCCAGTGAGTGATTAGTAGTAGTAGTAGTAGAATGTCTCCCAGGGCTAGAGCTAAGTGTCTCTCTCCTGGGTTATTTTCCACCTCCTTGACCAAGATTTTTTGATTGGTTACTTCTATCTCTTTTTGTGCCTTTTGATTGAGTCGAGTTACCTGCTGGTGATCCCTTCCAGAAACCCACTTTTGGGACCCCCTTTTCCAGAAGTCTCAGTATGAGCTTGCCCCCTTCTGTTCTTCTCATACTACACTGGCTCTGCATGATGTTCAATAAAAATGGAATAAAGACAAAGAAGAAATATTTGTATATATGTTTTGAGTACTGAGGACATCCTTGTCAAAATATCTGCTTTGTTTCTCTGGTGAAAATCACTTTTGTTTTGTTAATTATCTTTATATTTTCTTTCTTTGTGTTTCGTTTTGTTGAATGTTAAAATTGGCTTCTACATAAAACATAATTATTAATATGATTCAACAATCCAAGGTGAAAGAAAACTAGGACATGTTCTTGGAATTCAGGAAATCAAATGGGATGGTTATTAAGTCTGGGTTTCTTGTGAAATGTATGCTTTATAAAAAAGTCTGAAGTCTGAATAATAGATTGACCAAATGTATCTTAGATCTGGTTAAAATAAAGCTATGCATTCTTATTTGACCTTGGATCATTCAGACTTAGGGTACAACTCTGAGAGCATGAGAAATGAGAGTTACCTCCAAAATACTGCTTGTAAAGCTGATATTCTACCCCCCTCCCTCCCCCACCAAAAAAAAATAATTAAGGACTTCTGGAAATTAGTAAACATTTCTTTTTGGTATGTTTAAATTCTGCCAGGCCAGGATAAGGCTCAATCCAGGCCCTTGCACTAAGATTTTTTTTTTTTATTGGAGGGGAGGGGGTCCTGTTAATTGAGCAAAAACAAATGAACTACTGTATATATAAAACTATTTTTATGTGCTATTGAGGGAGTTTCAAGGTCCTTGCATACATCTGTCTCAACCCCTGCTGAGATAAAGGTAAACAGGTACTCGTACAAAGAGACCTGCTAATGATCTTTCCATATTATTGAAGTCAGATATCACTTGTATCATCAAAATATTGAAAAAGCATCAAAATTCATAAAAGAGCAAAATAGAAGTATCACTGCAAAACTTCACTTCAAAGTATAAAATGGATTTGTTCAAAAATTAAAACTATTAATTTTCGAAGTGTAACTTAGGCACCATTGATCTATTTGTTTAAATGAAATAGAACAAACTAGAAGAATTTAGATATAAAACCTTGTTTCAACATGTATATTTCTTTTGTGTGACTTGATTGTTCTTGGTTTTCAATTATTATAGTTTTACTTAATAATAAATTAAAAAATTGATTTGTTTTTGTTTGTTTTAACATAAAAAACAGAATGACATCTAGGATTTATTCAATATAAAAAAACTGCTTTCTTTCACTTTTCTTTTGTTTTCAAATTTTCTAAACTGTATTCCATTGAAAACACTATGTATTTTGAACAGGTTAATTTTAATAGGGCCATATCTAGAGTTCTTCAGAGGAGGGGGCATAATTTTGGGGAATCCCCCTTGCCCAAAGGTTCAATTCTACTAATAAAAAGCTACAAAATACATATAGATAAATTTTGATGCATTTTTGTAAGGCCTTTTGTAAACATCCATCCCCAAAATTATGCCCCCTCCTCTGATAAACTCTAGATATGGCCTTATTAAAATTAACCTGTTCAAAATACATAGTGTTTTCAATGAAATACAGTTTAGAAAATTTGAAAACAAAAGAAAAGTGAAAGAAATCAATTTTTTTTATCTTGTACAAATCCAAGATGTCATTCTGTTTTTCATGTTAAAACAAACAAAAACAAATCAATTTTTAAATTAATTATTAAGTAAAACTATAATTATTGAAAACCAAGAACAATCAAGTCACACAAAAGAAATATACATGTTGAAACAAAGTTTTATATCTAAATTCTTCTAGTTTGTTCTATTTCATTTAAACAAATAGATCAATGGTGCCTAAGTTACACTTCGAATATTAATAGTTTTAATTTTTAAACAAATCCATTTTATTTTTTGAAGTGAAGTTTTGCCATGATACTTCTATTTTGCTCGTTTATGAATTTGGATGCTTTTTCAATATTTTGATGATACAAGTGATATCTAACTTCAATAATACGGCAAGATCATTAGCAGGTCTTTTTGTATGAGTACCTGTTTACCTTTTTCTCAGTAGGGGTTGAGACAGATGTATGCAAGGACCTTGAAACTCCCTCAATACCACATAGAAATAGTTTATATATACAGTAGTTCAATTGTTTTTGCTCAACTAACAGGACCCCCTCCCCTCCAATAAAAAAGGATCTTAGTGCAAGGGCCTGAATTGAGCCTTATCCTGGCCTGGCAGAATTTAAACATACCAAAAAGAAATGTTTACTAATTTCCAGAAGTCCTTAATTATTTTTTTTTGTGGGGGAGGAAGGGGGGTAAAATATCAGCTTTACAAGCAGTATTTTGGAGGTGACTCTCATTTCTCATGCTCCGGTTTCCGGTTTCCCCCTAATGTCAACAGATCTGATCGGAACTTAAAATAAGAGCTCTGAGACATGAGTTCCTTCGAAATATCAAATTTCGTTAAGATCTGGTCACCCGATCTTAAGTTAAAAATACCTCAATTTTTTGATTTTTCCAGATTAACAACCCCCAGCTCCCTCAAAGAGAACAGATCCGTGCTAATTATGTCAATCTTGTATTTATAACTTGTGCTTATTCTTCCCATCAAGTTTCATCCCAATCTCTCCACTCTAAGCGTTTTCCAAGATTTCTGTTTTCCCCCCTCCAACCCTATGTCCCCGGATCCGATTCAAATTGAAAATGGAGCATCTGAGACGCAAGATTCTTTTATATATCAAGTTTCATTAAGATCCGATCACCCACTCGTAAGATACCTCAATTTTCACTTTTTCCAAGAATTCTTTTTCCAAGAATTCCAAGTGATTCACAGTATTGGCGAAGACAGGGGGGTTTGTCTCCTCCTGTACATTTTTGCCCACCTAGGTTTTGGAAAAATACTTTTTTTTGGAACACCCTCCCTTCTGAACAAGATAAAAAATCTTAAATAAGTGTGTATGTTTGATATCCCAGTCTATCATTCTTATACAACCTTAAAAAAGTTATTCCAGCTATGCCACTCTCAAGACCATCTGTCTGGGTTTTACTCTATTTAACAATGGCTCTAGATTTTCATACACTTCCATCAAGTTGATTTTAATTCAAAAAGGAAGTAAGCACCTGGAGTTGTTTTTTAACATTGGGAGGTGTATTTTACAAAGGGTTGTGAGCTGTGAATGTAGTGGTTAATGATGTTAATAGTTTTCTCATACCCTTATGTTGCTTCTGTTCTGTTATCTTACCTGGTGGTTCTTCTTCATCATGTGGCATATAAGCTAAACAAAACGCTAAATGTCTATGACCAATTAGGTTTTTCAGAATTATGATAACTACATCTTTTGAACAGTACTTGGAAAATTTCCAAATATATACATTTTGGAATAATAAATGCCTGCCTTTGAAGTGGTACTTATCTCATAATGGAGATGCAGTTCTGTTCCTCTGGGATTTCCCTTGACTGTTCTGGTAATTGTATATGGCTTCTATGTCAATCATATATAGGCTATATCTTTGTCTCTGCCAGAACCTGCCCAAGATTATAGGAGGCTGCTTCAAAATGATGCTAATGGAAGCCCCAAGCATGAAAGTGCCACATGTATTGCATATGCAGGAAGCTCCTTTGACAAGTTAAGAAATGTTTAGAGAAGTGCCACTTTCTCTTTGAAGCTGAAATTGAGGTTCTCCAGTAGTAATGTCCTGTCAGTACTAATTTATGGTTCTAAAAGCTGGGCACTGACAAGACAGCTAGAGAAAGAGATCCAGAGTTCTGAAAATAATTGTCTTAAACATATTCTTGGTACCAACTTATTCATTAGAGAGAAGACTAAACAGCCACTCATTATTGATAAACTCATAAGCAGTTGGTGGTGGTATTTGGGAAACAGGGTTAGAGTGAGCAGAAATTGTATGCCTCATGATGTTTGTTGTCCTCCAGGTGTTTAACAGTGGGGGTGACAGAAGGTTACACTTGGACAATGCCTAGAAAAAGATGCAGCACTCAAGAACATCCCTTGATGAGCTTTGGTAAAAGATGCTGGAGATGCATTGTCACCACCATATGTGTGTACTGGTGTAGGAAGTCCTAAGTCTAATCTGCCAATATTCTGGTCCTCTTGGCATATTTGCTGACAATATTTTTCTTTTTTGAATATCCTACTTTGTTCTTCTGGGGGGAGACTCTTCAGCCCCCTTTAAAAGGTTTTAACAGTGTATGTCCCCTCAACCAGGAAACAGTAGTCCCACCCTTCTATTTTCCAAATCAGATCTGCATCAGTTGCCACATGTTTGTGATTTTCCCCTCTTTAATATGAGTCTTTCTTGGGCCAGTTTTTTCCTTGAAAAATGAAATTCATTTCAAGCCACCTAACATAGAATTTGTTTACTCAGGCAGGAAGGATGGGGTACATAGACAGGGAGTAGGGCTCATGATGAATAAGGAAGCTGCTAAGTCTTGTTTAGGCTGGGAAGGTATTAATAATAGAATTCTAATTGCTCATTTTATGACTAAAAAGTTTAGGGTATCAGTTATAGTAGTATATGCCCCCATTGAACCAACTGATGGAGATACTAGTGACTCAGATGAATTTTACTTACAGTTACAGGAGCAAATAGACAGGGTACCAGGTAGAAATATGGTGTTTTTGCTAGGAGATTTTAATGCCCAGGCTGGTAGAAATAGGGATAGATGGTATCCTAGCCTAGGTAAATTTGGTGTAGGAAAAGAAAACAGTAATGGCTATAGGCTTTTGCAATTTTGTAGGTATAACAACCTAGTTATAACCAATACAGTGTTTGGTCACAAAATGGCCCATAAGTTAACATGGTATTCATGTGATGGTAAGACAGCAAACGCTTATTGATTATGTTATTGTAAACAGAAGACTAGCAGGATCAATACAAGATACTAGGGTGTATAGGAGTGCCATTATTGATGTTAAAAGTAAAGATCACCATCTAGTAGTGTCTAAGGTTAATTTAAAGCTGAAATTTCGGAAGGGTAACTCCCTCCCAGAAAAGTTATGATGCTGGTAGACTTCAGGATGAAAATTTGAGAAAAAAATTCCAGGAACAGTTGAGTGCTAAACTTGAGGGTTTAAAATTTGACAATGTGGAAGATGGATGGAATAATTTCAGAAAAACAATTTGTGAAGTTGCTGATGGTGTCCTAGGGAAGAGTGCTAAGACAGCAACTAGGAATATTAGTGAAAAAGCTTTAGGTTTAATAGAGAGTAGAAGGGGTTTGTATAAGAATTATCTGAGTGATAGGTTGTATGAAAACAAAAGGAATGTAAAGAAAGTGGAGAAAGCATTAAAATATGAACTAAGGAGATTTTGAAATGGAGGCGATGGATAAAATTGCTGAGGATCTGGAAGATGCTGCTAGACGGCATAATAGTAAAATATTATACTGGCTTGTTAATAAATTGAAAGGGAGTAGCCAATCCGGACTAGTCCCAGTTAAGGATAGAAATGGGGCCACAATTAGTGATAAGGAAAAAGTTAAAGAAAGATGGGTGGAACATTTTAAGAATTTGCTAAACCAAGATACAGTTGCAGGAAAAGATATAGATGAAAATGAAAAAGTTTGTGATACCTTGGATGTGAAGGAAGATTTGTTTAGTGAGGAAGAATTAGCAACAGTACTAGAAGGATTAAAAAATAATAAGGCCCCAGGTGCTGATAGTATGATTATTGAGTTCCTTAAATATGGTGGCTCTGAGGTTAGGAATAAGCTATTGAAGATTATAAACATGATTTTTGAAAAAGGGAAGAACCGAATGATTTTAGGGAAACCTTAATTAAACCACTGTATAAGAAAGGTGACAAGAGTGAGTGTCGTAAATTATTGAGGCATTAGTCTGGTCTCTATAGGTAGCAAATTACTGAGTAATATGATACTTTTTAGACTGAGACGTGCTGTAGACAAAGTTTTAAGGGAAGAACAATGCGGTTTTAGAAAAGGTAGAAGATGTGTTGACCATGTTTTCACTCTTAGGTTAATAATTGAGAAGTCCCTTTGTTATCAAACACCTTTGGTCCTTAGTTTTATCAATTATGAGCAAGCTTTTGATTCTGTTGATAGAAAAGCGTTAACAAAGGTCTTATCATTATATGGTATACCAGAAAAATACATTAAAGTGATCTGCGCTATGTACAAGAATAATACTACTGCGGCTAAGGTAGGAAATGAGGTTAGCAACTGGTTTTGTATTAAATCAGGAGTTAAGCAGGGTTGTGTTCTATCCCCCTTTATATGGATCATTTTGATGGACTTCGTCTTAAGGAGCACAGGAAAGGCAATTGGAGACCATGGAATCAAATGGGGAGGAAGAACGCTCCTGGACTTAGATTATGCTGATGATTTAAGCATATTAGATGAAAGTGTGAGCAAAATGAATGAACTTTTAGAGGTTTTACGAGTTGAGGGTGCTAAAATAGGCTTGAAAATTAATGTTAAGAAGACTAAGTGACTAAGGCTAGGAATAAGTGAAGATGAACAGGTGACATTAGGTAACAAAAAGATTGATCAGGTTGGGAGCTTCACTTACCTTGGTAGTATTATTAGTAAAGATGGTGGGAGCAGTGAAGATGTTAAAAGTAGAATAGCTAAAGCTCAGGGTTTTTTTTTCACAGTTAAAAAAAGTTTGGAAGAATAGAAAGATAAGCCTACAAACCAAGATTAGAATATTGGAAGCTACAGTGATGACAGTGGTCAAATATGACTCTGAAGCATCGGCACTCCGAAAAGCAGATGAAAATTTACTAGATGTTTTCCAGAGAAATTGCCTACGGATTGTTCAGGGTACCCGGCTGACTGACCGTATTTCAAACAGTAGGTTGTACGAAAAGTGTGGTTCAATCCTGCTTTCTGGGGCCATAATGAAAGAAAGGTTGAGATGGCTAGGCTACGTTCTATGGATGAAGGATTACAGATTACCAAAGATTGTCCTTTTTGGCCAGCCGTCTGGGGATACACAGAAAGCAGGTCGTCCTTGTCTGGGTTGGGAGGATGTCATAAATAAAGATTTAAAGGAAATGGGAACTTCCTGGGAGGGTGTAAAGAGGGAGGCTTTAAATAGATTAGGTTGGAGGAGGAGCGTGCGTAGCTGTGTTGGCCTCAGGCGGCTTGGTGCTGCAGTGAGTTATTAGTAGTAGTAGTAGTAGAATGTCTCCCAGGGCCAGAGCTAAGTATCTCTCTCCTGGGTTATTTACCACCTCCTTGACCAAGAGTTTTGATTGGTTACTTCTATCTCTTTTTGTGCCTTTTGATTGAGTCGAGTTACCTGCTGGTGATCCCTTCCGGAAACCCACTTTTGGAACCCCCTTTTCCAGAAGTCTCAGTATGAGCTTGCCCCCTTCTGTTCTTCTCACACTACACTGGCTCTGCATGATGTTCAATAAAAATGGAATAAAGACAAAGGAGAAATATTTGTATATATTTTTTGAGTACTGAGGACTTCCTTGTCAAAATATCTGCTTTGTTTCTCTGGCAAAAATCACCTTTGTTTTGTTAATTATCTTTATATTTTCTTTCTTTGTGTTTATCCATTTTGTTGAATGTTAAAATTGGCTTCTACACAAAACATAATTATTAATATGATTCAACAATCCAAGGTGAAAGAAAACTAGGACATGTTCTTGGAATTCAGGAAATCAAATGGAATGGTTATTAAGTCAGGGTTTCTTGTGAAATGTATGCTTTATAAAAAAGTCTGAAGTCTGAATAATAGATTGACCAAATGTATATCTTAGATCTGCTAAAAATAAAGCTATGTATTCTTATTTGACCTGGGATCATTCAGAATTAGGGTACAACTCTAAGAGCATGAGAAATGAGAGTCACCTCCAAAATACTGCTTGTAAAGCTGATATTCTACCCCCCTCCCTCCCCACCAAAAAAATTAATTAAGGACTTCTGGAAATTAGTAAACATTTCTTTTTGGTATGTTTAAATTCTGCCAGGCCAGGATAAGGCTCAATTCAGGCCCTTGCACTAAGATCTTTTTTTTTATTGGAGGGGACGGGGTCCTGTTAATTGAGCAAAAACAAATGAACTACTGTATATATAAAACTATTTCTATGTGCTATTAAGGGAGTTTCAAGGTCCTTGCATACATCTGTCTCAACCCCTGCTGAGAAAAAGGTAAACAGGTACTGATACAAAGAGACCTGGTAATGATCTTTCCATATTATTGAAGTCAGATATCACTTGTATCATCAAAATATTGAAAAAGCATCAAAATTCATAAAGGAGCAAAATAGAAGTATCACTGCAAAACTTCACTTCAAAGTATAAAATGGATTTGTTCAAAAATTAAAACTATTAATTTTCGAAGTGTAACTTAGGCACCATTGATCTATTTTTTTAAATGAAATAGAACAAACTAGAATAATTTAGATATAAAACCTTGTTTCAACATGTATATTTCTTTTGTGTGACTTGATTGTTCTTGGTTTTCAATTATTATAGTTTTACTTAATAATTAATTTAAAAAATGATTTGTTTTTGTTTGTTTTAACATAAAAAAACAGAATGACATCTAGGATTTATTCAATATAAAAAAACTGCTTTCTTTCACTTTTCTTTTGTTTTCAAATTTTCTAAACTGTATTCCATTGAAAACACTATGTATTTTGAACAGGTTAATTTTAATAGGGCCATATCTAGAGTTCTTCAGAGGAGGGGGCATAATTTTGGGGATGGATGTTTACAAAAGACCTCACAAAAATGCATCAAAATTTATCTATATGTATTTTGTAGCTTTTTATAAGTTGAATTGAACCTTTGGGCAAGGGAGGGGGCCAAAGCCTGATAACATTCTTCATCCTGGATGCTTTGTTTTGGTTGTTTTATTTCAGGGGAGTTGCAAAAAGACTTTACAAAATGCATTGAAATTTGTTTATTTGCATTTTTTTTCTTTTTTGTTTGTAGAATTTAAACTTTGGGCAAGGGGGGATGGGGTCTATGAGTTGAAAAGTGGTAAACCCTTCACTCTGGATACATTCTTGAGTTTTTATTTGACAAAACATTCATGCCTTATTATTTTGTATTGTGCTTTTGCTTTAAAATTGCTTCAAGTATATATCTATTAATTACTTTCAGTAATGCATGAATGACACTTGTGCTATAACTGGGATACAAGCAGGACAACTCTACAGTTCAAATATCTAGTAATTTCTGTTCTTTTTGAGTTTGATTTGAATATCAGCTGTATTTTTGTTACATGATAAGTTCATTTTTGGTTTTGTTTTTTTTGTAAGTCGAATATATTTTTCTTTTAACTTTAATATATGTTTTTTTAACTGTAATTGGGGTACAAAGGGGATGACTTCCCAGCTCATATATCTAGTGTTCGTTTTGAGTTTGAGTAGAATACAAGTTTTATCTTTGGGTTGTTTTAGTTTTTGTTCAATCTGATATCTGTTTCTTTCAACTTTTAATCCATTCTTTGTTATAACTTCCGTTAGTTTTTTTTTTTTGCTCTGCTCAAGACAATACCTTGTTCTTTGTTAAAAAAAACTCGTTTGTTTATTTATTTAAAGACTAAAAGAGACAGACAATTGCACTTTGCTGTGGTGCAATCTTCTTTATTACTTGAAAAGGGCTGTAAAACTGAAACTTTTATTCGAATTACTCCTCTCAATATTTTTTACATAAGATTTTTTACAAAATTATTTTAATTGAGTGGGTTTTTGTGTATATTAATGGTGGTAATGGTAAGTGATTCACAGTATTGGCGAAGACAGGGGTGTTTGTCTCCTCCTGTACATTTTTGCCCACCTAGGTTTTGAAAAATACTTTTTTATGGCACTTGGTATTAACCAAGTGATTTCTGAAAAAGACTGGTTAATTTTGAAAAATTAGAAAAATGAGGTATTTTTAACTCACAAAGGAGTGATTCGATCTTAATGAAATTTGATGTTTAGAAGGATAGTGTGTCTTGAAGCTCTTATTTTAAATCCCGACCGGACCCGGTGACGTTTGGGGGGGGGGACCTAAAATCTTGGTAAAGGCTTAGAGTGGAGGGATCGGGATGAAAATTGATGGGGATGATGAGCATAAGTCCTAGATACGTGATTGATATAACCTGAACGGATCCGCTCTCTTTGAGGGAATAGGGGGGGGGGGTGGTTAATTCTGGAAAATTAGAAATTTTTTTTATTTGATATCTTCAAATATCAAATTAATTTTGATTACAAATTTAAATTTGATATCTAGAAGGATGTTGTGCTTTAGAACACTCATTTAGATCTCTACCAGATCCGGTTACATTGAAGAGAGTTAGAGTGGGAAACAGGAATTCTTGGAAAAGGTGAAAATTGAGGTATCTTACGAGTGGGTGATCGGATCTTAATGAAACTTGATATATAAAAGAATCTCATGTCTCAGATGCTCCATTTTCAATTTAAATCGGATCCGGGGACATTGGGTTAGAGGGGGGGGGGAAACAGAAATCTTGGAAAACGCTTAGAGCGGAGAGATTGGGATGAAACTTGATGGGAAGAATAAGCACAAGTTATAAATACAAGATTGACATAATTAGCACGGATCCGTTCTCTTTGAGGGAGCTGGGGGTTGTTAATCTGAAAAATTGAGGTATTTTTAACTTAAGAACAGGTGACCAGATCTTAACGAAATTTGATATTTCGAAGGAACTCATGTCTCAGAGCTCTTATTTCAAATTCCGATCAGATCTGTTGACATTAGGGGGATTTGGAAGGGGAAACCGGAAATCTTTGAAAACGCTTATAAATGTTGTAGATATGTGATTGACGTAACCGAACTGGATCCGTTTTCTTTGGGGAGTTAGGTGGTGGGGTTCAGTGCTTTGGCGAGTTCGGTGCTTCTGGACGTGCTAGGACAATGAAAGTTGGTAGGAGTGTCAGGGAGCTGCACAAATTGACTTGATAAAGTCGTTTTTCCCGATTCGACCATCTGGGGGGCTGAAGGGAGAGTAAAAATTAGAAAAATTGAGGTATTTTTAACTTACGAGATGGTGATCGGATCTTAATGAGTTTTGATATTTAGAAGGACCTCGTGACTCAGAGGTCTTATTTTAAATCCCGACCGGCATTAAGCCTCTGATTTTCCTTTTGAAGCAATCTATTGATTCTTAGAATTTTGCTAGAGCTCATACCATATGAGCACTTGGCTCTTCTGACTTCATCACAAGTGCCATATGAGCTCTTATCTCGTGTCTCATATGTTCATTGAAAAAAAAAAACGTTTTTGATATTTTTGTTGAATTTTGAAAACCTTTTGCCCCTCTCCTATAATTTTGGGAATTGAATCTCCAAATTTTGAAAACCTTTTGCCCCTCTCCTATAATCTTGGGAATTGACACCCTTCTAATAAATTTTAATAACATAAGCAAATAATGTTGATTAGAAATTGAAATTTAGTAATAAAACGGTGGTAAAAGTACTTCTATTTTTCTACATTTGCCAAGATTTTGAACCTCAGTATTTCAATATTAACCTCAAATATGCTACAAACGACTTCAGAAGGCAAACTTCATTGAGAATCAAACATTATTGTATTAATAATTATTAGCGTTTGCTGATAATGGGTTTCTATTGTGAATTAAGCCTTATTTGCGTAATATTTACTTCGTCTGTTTTGAGTATGGTGTTCTTTATTGCAATATTAGCCTCATATTTGTTGCCATTAAAACTTTTCTCTCAAGACTGTGATTATAAACGTGGTTAACCATTATATGTCAAAATTTGCCCAGATCTTGTAATATAAACTTCAATCTTAATGGCTTCTAAAACTAATATTACTGCTAATAAATCACTACAGCATCCAGCTGCCTGAGGCTTGACAGCAAATATATGCTTTGAAATATGCCCTTCGGGGGTTCTGATTTCAGTAATTTGAGGCTTATTTAAATAATATTTAATCATTTTGGATCCCTCCTATGCAATCCCTGATTGGTCGTGATTCGAAAGTATTTCAAATTTCTGTAAAGTCAGAAAGAGTGGGCAATTTGGTATGGGGAATGGGCTGGAGGGATTAACTTTTAGTACGCGAATATTGCCAATTGAAAATGCATGCGTAACTCAGATTCAGGAAAAATTGTCATTTTTAAAATATGCTCTCGATTTCTCTTACATTATTTATGAGATTTATTGGTCAATATAAGCTTCAGATTTCCTTATAAAACATAACTTAGCCACCAGGCTCCTTATAAATAGGAAATTCATAAATATCTATAAGGTCATTTTCTTGGAAATCAAACGCTACTTGTGAAATATTTACTTTTAAGGTTTCTGATTTCAATGAGTCATACTGCCATCTTAAAGATTTTAAACGATTAACGTTAAATAACTAAGAAGTGTACCCAAGAGTCGTTAAGTGGTTACAAACTGAAATTGGTACTGTTTTATCATAGGCTGAAAGTGCTACTGAGAGAAGAGGGCATTTGGAGGAAGACCATCCACTCCTATCATACAAAGTACAAATTGTCCCTAGGTTCTAATTTCGGCAAGGTGTGGCATCTCCACCGTTCCTGAAATACGTAGCCTCCATAGTTCGTTTTTATTTTTGGCCGTCTGTATGGCAAAATTAGTCTCATATAATAGGGAAATTTTTGACTTCATGCAATTGATGTTATCTATGTAAGTCAGTACTTTTGTCATATTAGTAGAGTATGACTTGCACATACAGTATTTAAAGTTGCTGACTCATTTGATTGTACAAAATTAAAAAATCAGAATGACAAGCATTTTCATTTCGCAGAGTCATTCTTACTGTCCACGCAGCACTTGACGTTACTAACCTTTTCTTATTTGCAACATTTTGAAATCATTTGTCAGGATGAGTCGACACTTTTTTCTGGTTATTCTTGGTCCATTTCTAGGTGTCTTCTTTCTTTCCATTGTGATATAAAAAAGGATTCCATAAAATTTATTTCAGTTTAGTCTTGAGTTTTGACTTAAGTAGACATCTGAATGTAAGTTTGATTTCTTATATTTTTTCATTGATGTTGAAACTTGTATAGTCGTGCACAGGTATCAGTTTCATTTATAAGTAATATATCTTGCTAAAATTACTTTTTAATTAGTTCTTTAAGCGGAAGGTACAATAAAAGTGTTTGGATAATTCAATTCCTTTCATTAGTAATATTTAAGAATAATCAGGATCTGGCTAAAACTGCTTTTAGTGTATACATTTACGTCCTCTCATAGCCATGGAAATGAAGGGGGAGGATGCAAACTTTTTATCAGTTCTTTTCAATGAAAACGCAATAAATTTAATTTTCAAAATCTAGAAGGAGGTGGGTATTCATGGTTTAATTTTGAACAAAAATAAAAAACGTTGTCTACAAAATCCAGTTGGAATCTCTCCCCTCCTTCATTGACACCACTGGCTATCTTGGCCCTCTGTTTGAAGAAATTCAAATTGGCTTATACCTGCTAATGATAATGTAGTTAGCTAAATCTTTTTCACAGACTTGGGTAAAATATTGATTTAATGTTTTGTCTCTTTGGATGATTAACATATTCTCCTTTCATAAACTGATTAACAAACACAAATTAATTCAAAGCCATTTTCAGATAGTTGACAAATGAAGCTACTAAGTTATAATATTTTAAGCAACTTACCTTTTTTCAAGACCTTTCCTTGGAAATCAAGGTTTTCAAAAATTAAAAGAAATATTTTCTTTAAAAGCGGTTTCAGTTAAGTTCAGTTCAGTCGGGTTTATTAAAAAAAAATTATAACAGTCATAGCATACTTAATCTCTCATCTCTATGCAAAAAGTTTCGAGTAGAACAAAACTGAATATTGAACTTTTAACATTCAAAGCAGAAATTTTAGTCATAGAAAAAAAAGTTTTTCTGGAGATTGGGTTGCATAGAGATAGCACACAGAAACCGGTAGGACTTTCTTTTACCTAAAGTTGCGCTGTAAAAAATGTTAAAATGGTTGAAGTTTGGTTATTTTTTTTTAAAGGGCAAAGCTTGTCTGGACAAAATTTCGCAAGAAAACTAATACTGCCATGGTTGCACACAGTTGATGATTAGCGATCCTGCTTCTCCCCGCGGAAAACCAGAAATAAATAAAAACTAGTTTAATACGGAACAAACTGAAAACAAGCTTTGTATGTCAGTACTTGGCAGAAGTACATCCTTAGCTTAGGTCCCAGTAGAAGCAATATTTTCTTGCAATGGTTATTTAGTTGCTTGGTGAAGGGAGAATTTCAGTTTTTCAGGCAAATAGGCCATTTTGCTGCAATCTTTCTACACAACACTATTAGCTGTGTAAGTTTTTATTGAGGTTTTTTAGAAAATGCACTAAAGAGACCCCTTTTCCTCCAAGATTAATCAGATTTGGAGATTTGTCAGTTTATTGCTTGTTGATTCAGGAATTTGCTAGCATTTCTTTTTGGTATGGTCTTGGGACTCGTTATGTTTTACCTTTTTTTGCTGGGAATTCTTTGGATCAATCATGGAGGAGAAAGGATCTCTCATGGTCTATATTTCGCAGATTTTTGACGAAGTAGGGAAAGGTCGTGTCGACTTTAAGTAAATCTAGAGATCTGGATTTAATTAATATTTGAATTAAAGAAAGAATGCGTGGATAATTTATATATTGTAATTTACCTCCCCCCCCCACCCTTTGATATATCAATCGCCTACTAAATAACTCTCTGGATACGCTCGTGAGCGGAACCTACATCTGAAACGATGTTCTTTATTTGTAGATTTTTGTCATGCTTTATATATATGTTTTGTTTCAAAATGACCAATATTTTAAATTGTATAAACCCATATGGCACTTCTATGTTTAATAATTGAAATTCTATAGCATCATTTTATCTTAATCATTACCGGAATCTTGCGTAAAATTGAAGCAATTTGTGCGAGAAGATTTTTATTTCTTATTGACCTTGACAGTGTTCGTATTTTCTATAATTTGGTTTTCTTTCCAGGTCAATGTTTTTTTTTTGCTTTATGACTTCCTTTCTTTTTAGCAGACAAAACACTATCAGTGCGGGAAGGACGTACAAAATGAAGCAGCATGCTAATAATAAAGGAATACGGCTTAAAAACTGGTCCACTGGTGAAGTCCTTTATGATACACTGCATTCGACAAGTAACGTCAAGGTAAGCTTTTTATTTTAACTTGTGTCATAAGCAGTGTGTACACTCTTTAGGTTTCTGACCCAGGTGTTGTTTTTTCTTCTTTTTGGTATACCTTGGCTTAAGACTCCTCCCTCCCCCCTAGGGATTGACAATAATTTTGCAAAAATCTTCCTGATTCTACTTACAGAACAGAGAAAAATAAGAAATTCTTTTTTAAAAGAGCATAAGCAGTGATTACTAATCCACGCGATTATTATTATTTAGCCTCATTTAAAGGCCTTAATAAGTAATAAAATTATTCTGACCTTCCTGCTTTCTACTCATTTCTTGGTATGTGTTGTAGTGACAACATTGTTCTTGATCTGTAATGAAACTGTTTTTCTGTGTCCACTCGGAGATGATCAGCTTAGCATGAGCGAGATAAATGGTATCTATGCAGGTATATTTTGTTTAAACATTTGGTGTGTTGAGGTGATTAGGCTAGGTATTTGATATAATGGGTCCTGGATGGCATGCTTTCCATAATTATCCGTTGCTGTTTCCATAATTTTGTTACTAAAATACTATATTTTCATTATATTTTAGCAGGCACGTACGCAGGAATTTTTTTTTTTTTGGGGGGGGGGCCAAAACCTTCGAAACAGCAGATATAAAGTAGCACTTTTTTTTTATTTAGTAATGCAAAAAGCAAGTATAAAAAAGCAAGTATTTTGCATTTAGTAATGCAAAAAGCAAGGAAAATACAGATTAGCTTTAATCTGTAGTATTGTAGCGGATGGAGGGAAGAAGACTGAAGCCTCAAAAGTACGTTTTAGGCTCAGGTTATGTTCATAGCGATTTAGAACCAGTGATTGATCTATTATATCCCACTGAAAGGGAAATTTTAGGGTTAACAGTGCAATATGGGTGCTGTGGGGGGTAGCTCTTCTATTGCAAAAACGTAGATTTTAATGAAAAATGATAGTTTCCAAAATTTATTCATTAATAGCTGTACTTTATCCTGAAAAGGGGGGATAAACGCCCTAATATCAAGGATAATTCTATTTTGCTGTGGAAAGCAAACTCTCTTTACAAAAAAAAAAAAATAACAGTACAATCGCTAATTACTTCAAAGAGGGGAAAAAGTTAGACAGAAAATGGATTAATAATTGGGCAGTGACTTGACCGGATAATTACATGCTGTAAAATCCCCCAAAAAAGGCTTCACTCATGTATCTAGATTCTTAATCAATGTCCCATTTTTGCTAGAAATCCCAAAAAACCATTGGGAAATTATACATTTCACAAAATTTCAGGGGGGGGGGGCGGGCCCGAAGCCCCCTCCCTGCGTATGTGCCAGTATTTTAGTATATTTCGTTATGATTAACCTAGCCACACTTCTGTGTGGTTTTGTGATTTGGTTTCTGTGATTTTGTTAATGTTTTAGGAAGTTAGTTAGCTATTCTAGGCTTAACCCAGAATTAAGGTTAACCAAGAATTAAGAACAAGAGGGTAAAGGAGGGTTTTCTTTTTTTTTGTATTTTGACAATTTAAACCTTTGATTTTTTTGTAAAACCCCATCTCTGTAGAAAAAATTCCTAGTTATATAATAGCTCTTAATTCAAAAATTCTGCTTGGAAGGTACTTGTAGGGGTCAGCAAGAAGTTCTAAGAGTTGAAACACATTTTCAAAATCCTGGGCAAGCATTATTGTACTATAAACTTTACTCGTTGACTTTATTACCATTTGTGCATGACAAGCTAAGAAATAAAATAGGCGTACTTTGCGACGATTGAATCCCCTAGCACATCTGGAGAAAATGCTCTCATTTGAGCTTTTTACATTTTGACCCTTTGTCAAGCTGTTGCAAAAACAGAAGGTGAAGATTTAACTACCGGTCTATTATGTCTAAATCAGTTCATTCATTGAAGTGAAATCTCTGTCCCTCAATATTGCAGTTACAGCATCATTATAAAAAAAGTGATGGTATTTACCCAAAACAAAGAATAACGCACTGTGACTATTGGCAGATTGGTGATCTTGGATGTACATAAATAACATTATCCCTATCCAAGATTTTCTAGGTTTATTTATTACTGAATCATCAATATTTAAAAACTGTTCAAATTTTACATTATATGTTGAAGACATTGGAAAAATTTTGGACCCTCAATTGGCGCTTGCCAACGCAGTCATGATGAAAAAGTGTTCTGCACAAGGGTCATTCCATAAGTAACGAGACAATTCGCTGTAACTCGTAGACGATTTATTTAATCAATTCAAAACTTTCGAAACCTTTCAACATTGTCTCCGGCAACATTTATGTACCCGTTCCATCGCTATTCTAATTTATGCATCTTTCTTGCATGAAATTCTTTGTATTGATCTTGAAGCCACTTATGCATCTGATTTAACTTTTTAATTGGATCGGAAATGTTTTTTGTGACCAAAGCCTCTTTATGGGGTATAAACAAAGAATGTCTGAAAGGCAAGGTTAGAATAGTATGGGTATTTGGAGCGACCTTCCTCCCCAGTTTTAAATAATTTCTTGGTTTAGTAGTACCACATGTGGAGACATATTGCTATGAAGAAAAAATTACACTTTCAGTCAAGAATCCACGACGTATGTTTAAATGACAGGTTTTATGTCATGCTTACAGTATTCCGGAGTTCAAAGGAACCTACCTTTTGTGACTGTCCTAAAAATAAACGAGTCAGTAATAATTAGTGTTACAGCTATATGCTCACAAAAAGTAAGCCTTTATATTCGAACGAAACGTCGTGGACTCTTGACTAGAGGTGTGACCATTCTCCATGAAAATGTTTTCCCACATGTGTCACACACTAAATCCAAAAACAGTTCAAAACTGGGATGAGAGACCCTTCCAAATCATCCCTACTGCCCTGACTTTGCCAACACATGCTTCCAACACAATAAAGTTCTGAATATTTTGTTTTAGAAAAAGAAAAATTTGTACCAATTTTGAGCGGATTGTATCAATTGACGAATGATAGATGGACTTATCTGTCAATAAATGATCTGAAATAATTTTTATATAAATCTAAAAAGGGCTTGTGCCAGATTTGCCTCTCACTCTCTCGGACTATCTGTCTTGGCTTTTTCTACAATTAGCCATGACTTGATACGCACAACTACTTAATTTTGATTTAAGTCTGCCCCTGAAATGTTTGTCTGACTCGTAAAACCGAAACAAAAATAGATATAAACAGATTTTTATGCGTTTTTTGATGTTTTTTTTTGTGCATACATCCGAATGTGGATTTTTTCTTTTTTATTAGTTAATTATATTCTTTATTTATTCAATATTTATTTCTTTTATAGGCTTTGAATTGCCGTTCAACAATATGTACAGCAAATCATATGAACACCATTAAAGAAGTGAAACCCATTAGGACTGGAGACGCAGTTTTGGACGATGCTAAAAAGTTTATTGACGAGTTTTATGCTTCCATTGAAAAGTGAGTTTCTTTTTCTTTTTCGCAATGTAAATCATGTGTCATCTTTATACATGAAGATGACACATCTTTATAACTGAAAATATGCACAGGCTCAACCTTAGAAGGGACTAGATTGTTGGAAAGGATGAAGTTGAAAGTGTGAGCACTTTCTCCCTATTTTGTAGATATTCTAAGGGGGATCTGCCTTCTTTTTGCAGGTATGGCATATGAAATTCAGTTCCAGCCATAAGCTAGTTCAGGGTATTATTATTTTGTATCACTTCAAACTTGATTTCACTGGTGATGGTGAAAAAGATTGTATTTTTGGGTGCATAGCCTGTCCTCGTGAGTTACACTTGATATTTCCGACTTTCGGCCCTTGTTGATGTAACTTTAACTTCATGCATGAATTTTGACACTACTTTATAATATCCTACGTTTGCTTACGTATTCATAGACTAAATGAGCCAATTATATAATAGATTAATCTTTATTTTTGCTAATGCATAAATTACTATTTTATAATTCCATGTGCATCGTTTTCTGCATAAGTAAATTTTTAATGTTTTGGTGTTGGAAGAATCTGTATAATATATATAGTAGGAATAATAATTATACATGGTAAATTTTATTTTTTCATGTTGCCATATACCATCTTTCCATTTATATTCTTAAACCTTGTACATGATTTTGACGTCACGTTATAACGTCGTACATTCACTTAATTACAGACAAAATTAGCCAATTATAAAATAGGATCCTTGTTTTTCTTAATGCTAAGATTAATCTTTTATAATCTAATTTACATCGGCTTCTATATGCGTAAATAATGTTTTCAGTGTACGAAAATCTACACAGTATAAACATATTAGAACTAGTAGTTGAACCTGGCGAACTTTTTTTTATGTTGTTGTATGTCATTTTGTCATGCGTAATCTTAGATATAGTACCGTATGCCTAGCACGAGTTCTTCAATGAAACTGTTGAGCATTTAAAAGATCATTTTGAGCATTGGGGCTCTGTATGAGGGATCGGCAGTTTTTCTAATACAAGCCACACATCACGAACCATAAAAAACCATTGGGAACAGAGCAATATCAATCATAAATATGACATTTTCTCTGCTATAAAACTTGGAACTATCGGTGGCTTGGAGATATTGTCTGTGATTTGGTAACTTGATAAACTATAACTCTGATTTTAACTTCCTAGGTCTATAGTTTCCACAGACCTCGAGTTTGCATGTGAGACTGTACGTATGTCCACGCTCGTCCAACTCTCAGGTTGTAGTGGATTAAAAAGAATTTTCCAGAGAGGTAGGGGGGTCGAAATGCGAAAAAGAGTATTTTTAGGCTACTATATTGTGACATTCAGGGTGTGGGGGAAGCAGAGGTTTTGAGACTTCGAACCATTGTTACGGGGAGGCACCCTACCCCCCTTTTTTTCTATTTAATGCTTTTTTTCTGGTCCAAAAATGAGAGAAAGTAACTTTAGGAGAAACTTTAAGATATGGATATGAACTGTCTAATTGACTTGTGTTACATGTGCTGTAGGACATTTTATTAGCTATTAATCAAGCGTTGTTGATTGCAAACTATCTTTTGCTAGGCTGTAAACGCTCGGAGTTGTGCTTCCCACTTGGTGGTTTCTTTCACAAACGTTTGTGAGCTGTGGAATGTAGATGTTAATGATGTGCATAGTTTTTTTTCTTCACCCTCATATTCTCTATTTCCTATTACCTTAGCTTAGCGGGTTGTTCTTCTTCATCATGTGGCATATAAGCCAAACAAAACACTACACGTCTATAACCAATTAGTCTATAACCCTCATATTCTCTATTTCCTATTACCTTAGCTTAGCGGGTTGTTCTTCTTCATCATGTGTCATATAAGCCAAACAAAACACTACACGTCTATAACCAATTAGGTTTTTCAGAATTATTGTGACTACATCTATTGAACTTTACTTGGATAGTTTTCAATTATTAGTCTGGGCGCCAGGAAAATGTGAAACATACCTTGACGGGATGGGACAAGTATGATAATTAGACCCCCCCCCCTCCTGCTAAGCCGACCATGCTGATTCGAAAATTATCAAGGGCACTTGCTTGCAATGGGTGAAACACTCCAAAACTTGATATTTTATTATACTTTTGGTGTTTCATGCAAGAAAATGCATTTTCTGCGAAGTTTGAGGTGCAGTTTTCCGCTCAAGTACGAGATAGAAATGCCTAGAGGCCATAGAATGTCTTCATAGCAAACTAACACGATTAGTTAAAAAAATGGCAGCAATAATGCAGGTAAAGAAACTAAACAAAGTCAGAATTAACACTATTTATTTATTTTTCACTTTCCCAAATTCATAATGTTTTTTTCTTAGTATCCCTCCATTTCAAGTCGCGCACAATTATTCCTCGTCTGAATCAGCCTCGGCCTCGCAGCACTTCCCACAACAAGAGCACAAAATATCGCAACTTCTGTCTGCGCATGGACATTTTTATCCACAAGATTTACACTTGGAATATGGCGAAGTTTTCTGAATAGTGGATGGCCAAGCCGTAAGGGTTGATTTAATGTGTACTATGCATCTGTTCTTCATCTCCCGTCCAAAAATAAGCGAAGAAAGATACGAGGGGCGAGGCATAAGGACCTGCAGCATAATGGGCCATTGGTAAATGCACCGTTTCGCATGTAAGGCAAAGAAGCCGTCGGTTTGAAGCAGGTTCTTCAGCGTTTTCCGGCGAAGGGAACAAGTGAAAGGAAGTCATTCAAACCCAAAAATTCCTGTAGGTTTCTGTGTGAAGCGATCAAAATCTCACAATACAGCTTCATAATATCTTCCTCAGGCTCAACTACTCGGTCGATTTCTTCCAAAATCATTTGAGCAAGAGCAGATATTCGAGGTAACCACGGCACGACTGCTCTAAGGATCGTCTTCTTTTCTTTGAAGAAAATGAAGCTCAAAATATCACAACCGGTGAAACAGTGCAAAAACGCAATTGAATTCACTATAGGCGGTGGGAGTCTATCTTGAAGTTTAGTGATTGAAATGACTTTGTCCTGCAAACAAACCAACCCATTAGGAGTGGTCTTATAAGACCCCGTCCTGGTACAGAACCCCGTGTGCAAACACATTAGGAGTGCAAAAACGCAATTGAATTCACTAGAGACGACGGGAGTCTATTTGCAAGTTTAGTGATTGAAATGACTTTGTCCTGCAAGCAAACCAACACATTAGGAGTGGTCTTATAAGACCCCGTGTGAAGAGTGACACGGATATCTGCTTCTTCATGTATGCTCCTCAGTTCAATGGCAAATCTCTCGCAGTTGACAGTCTGGATACCTGGAAGCAGGTCAACTACTTCAGTTCTATCTGCAAATCCTCCTCTTTGGTACTCTGGAAAACATGCATTCGATAAGCTTTACTTTACTTTGATTAATTTTACTTTAATTTCAACTTTAGTTTTAATTTTTTTTCAATTTAAATTTTAATATAGTTTTAACTTTGTTTACTTGAAGTTTTACTTTCTTAACTCACTTTAATTGCTTTACTTTAAAGCTTTGCTTTAATTACCCACAATTGTATTTGTCAATAATATGTCTGCTCACAATTTGGTTAATTTGGAATTTAGGACCTTCATGAGATAGCTAAGAAATAAAAATACCATTCAATTCAGAGTTCAATACTATATCTAAATATTAACGATCATTTCCTCTTGAAATTCCTTGAAGAAATTTAGTATAAAGTTGGAGATTGTTAGTTGACCCTGTAGTGAAGGATACAGAGGCCCTGCTAATAGAACCCGAATTTACAGTAAAAAGTTATTTGTTTGTATCCTATTTCTACTAGACAGTATCTGATTATTGACTGAATGATCATTGCCCAATTAAGCGAATAATATTCAATAAAAAAACAAGTTGTTATTATCAGGGGAACCTAAACTGTACCTATACCAAATTTAGAAGATATATCACTGATGGGACTCCGTACATCCTCTAGATTCTATTAATCAGTCTTTCGGGGGAGACGAAGGGATTTGGGGTCAGGCTATAGGGTTGTGGGTGGGGTGGCCTAGACCCCAAATTCCCAGAAAGCTGAAGATTAAAACGAAATCAGGCTTTCCAAATTCTGGTAACTGAAAATTCCAGAATTTTCTGAATTATGTGAAATGATTATTGTATTCAGATAAAGGATTAAATTATGAATCACATGGTCTGTTTATTTCATATCTATCTCATTATGGCCTGACTGGATGCAATCCATGTAGTGGATAGGAAAATCCTTTCCACTGAGGTTCATGACCAACTTTGTGTCAGTTCTGATTCCTGGTGAGCAAGTGCCAAAAATACAGCTATTGGTTTGCCAGTCATAATGGTTTGGACATGGATCAAGAGAGCAAAAGAAAACTGACATTATATGGGCCTTAAGCATAGAGAATTCTAATTTCAGGTTCAGAGGAATACCCTTTCACTCAAGACTTTTTGGATAATAGAAAAATTACTCAATGAGACCAAGTGATGACATGCAAAAAAGGCCTTACTCACAAGTAACATCATATGCTATGCAACCTCCACTTAATTAACCAAAAACTATCGCCAGGAACTTCTTTCTCCACTTCTGTTGTATTGACTCGGTCTTGATACTAAAGCAACAGCAGTCAAAACAAAACCAATCTTGCTTTTTTCTTCTAAAGAACACCGGAAAATGACGTGTGAAACCGGCGTTTGCGGCTTTTGCTCGCTAGATAACGATTTTCGGGAAATCTGAAGTTCAGATCCAAATTTAAAAGACTTCCCCCTTGTTTTAAAGGGTAGTTTTTGTTTTCGGTATCAGCATTTTTTTAGGTTATGTTTTGGTATGTGTTTCATAATAACCCCATTCCGTCGTGCACCCTTCTTGAAATAAGCGTGATAGCCAAGCGTGGCGTCCTGACTATATCTTCATTTTTGGAATAATAAATGCATGCTCTTGGAGTGGTAATTAGCCCATAATGGAGATGGAGTTCTGCCTCTCTGATCTTCTGTATAATTTTTCTGGTGATGGTACATGGCTCCTATACCGTTGCTATACATGTCCGCGCCTCTCCCAGCAACTTTCCAAGATTATAGGTGGCTTCTTGAAAATGATGCAGATTAGCCTCCAAAATTCTAGTCCTTTGGCATATATGCTGGCATCATTATAAAATATGTTTTGAAGCTCCCTCAAAAAGATGTTTTAACAGTGTTAAAACCTCATTCCAAATGGGAGACGGTAGTCCCGCTCCTGTATTTTCCCAGTCAGATCTTCATCAGTTGCCAAATGTTGTTCGATTTGTTTTCCTTCTTTAATGTGAGTCTTTCTTAGGCCAATTTCTCCTTGAGAAATGAAACTGATTTTATGCCACCAACACCCTCGACAGCTTCTCCAGTTATCCTACTTTTGCATAGTCGATGGAGAAATGTCTCATCAGGGTTATGTATCCTAGGGCTAAGGCTAAGCATCTCTCTCCTGAGTTATTCACCTCCTCCTTGACCGACGATGCCATCTTTGCATCTTTCCTTGGTTATATTCCTTATAAAAGGGTCAAAAGTTTTTGGAATTATAAATGCATGCTCTTGGAGTGGTAATTATGACCGTCAGCACAGGTCATAATATCGCACTTGCGACTGGGCGGGTACATAAAACTCATTTATAGAAAAAAGCTGATATTGTAGCCATGACAACTGAAGATTTTATATCGAAGGTTAACTTGGGCGTCTGTTCATTCGCATTATTATTATTTGATATTATTTGTCTCTTATTTATAGTTTATCGTAGATGAGACACATTAACACTGACAATGCAATGTTTTATCAAACAAATCCTAATTCGTAAAATACCAATGAACAATAGTTGGGGTGGGATAACATACACGTTGCTTTAAGATTTTTTTTCACCCTCCTTGGAGGGGAGAGTGCTGTGAAAAAACCTCAATAAAGGAATTTCGGTCTCTCCCAAACGCAAAGTTTTCAGTCATCTGTATTCAAACATATCATATACCGAAAAAAAGATCCAATACTAAATCATTCCTAATAAATTTTATCTTTGCAATTTTTACGATATATCAAAAATCTTTACAATATTTGTGTTTTTTTTACCAATAAAACTGATTTGTTTAATCTTGAAGAAATTTTCATGTCGCCCCAGAAATGACTTAATATATCCAAGGGACTAAGATCAAACAATTCTTGGAAGCAAACTGTAGTTAAGGAGTGACGCGGCTCAATAGTAACAGAAAGTCTAAAAAACGGAATTTTGATACCGATAGATACATCAAAAGAATTAAATTTGTATGCTCATTTCAAATATGTAAGTTTCATCAAGTTTGGTCTTACCCATAAAAAGTTACGAGCCTTAGAAAATTTACCTCATTTTCGAAAAAAGGAGAAACACCCCCTTTAAAAGCCATAGAATCTTAATACAAATCACACCGTCAGATTCACCGTATCAGACACCCCTGCTAAAGTATTTTTCTTTTTACTTTCAAAAGAGCTATTTATTCTAATTAAACGGCCTTTGTGATTCAGGGGTCATTCTTAAACAGTTGGAACAAAATTCCAATTTTATTGTAAAGAACGAGGTATTGACGAGGGTGAACCTCTTCATATGCGTAATAATTTTTGTTCGTTTTAAGTTTTAATGTTGCTACTTACTTTCAGTTGATGAAACTTGTTTTTTTATGTAATGATAATCTGGGACCATTGGTTCGAGATGATTACCAATGGGAAGACAAAAAAAAAAATAAATATAAAAACACTTCTGTGTCCATGTACACAAAACGTAATTTTGTATTTTACACATTAGAACTTGAAGTATCTACTTGCCCTTTTGTTGGTGTTTTTCGCTTTTTCTGAAGATCAGGTAAATTTTTTCAGGCTCTTGAGGTTTTTGGGTATCCTGAAACTTGATGAATATTGCATATTTAGGATCACTAAAAAAATCAAAATTTTTCTACGTATGTACCACTGTCAAAACTACTATTTTCGAGTCTCGGTTACTATTAGCATGCGCTCCATATTCACTTACTGTTCGTTGCCACGAACTTTTTGAAATCAGCACCTTTTTTTTACAATATTTGCATTCTCCAGTGAATGATTGACCACACGAATGAACAAAGTGCATTCCAATAAAATACATAAGAAAAGGATTTCTTAGGATTTTATAAACATGAAAGAATGAAAGTCCTAAAAAAACCTAATGTAAACTTTTCTAAGGAAAATTGTTTTGGCCCTATTATGGTTTCGGTACTGCTATTATCATGGACACATATTCTACTGTTGGGTTTTTAATTTTCAAATTATTTTTTCTTACGTCCAATAGTCTGACGCCCAGCTGTGTCAAACATTCCACCAATATGTAATCTGTTATGCAGTAAAAACCAGTCACATCTATCTCGCTAAATTTTTGCCTTTTATTTTAATTTGATACTTACCACTCTACCAGAGGTGGTTTTAGCGGGACAGATGAGGCACTTGCCCCGGGCGAAAAAATTTTGGGGGGTGTAAACTTTCAAATGAATGATATAAGAGTTACAAAGATTTTGCGATTTTAAAAATTTCATTTTAATTGAAATAAAGTAAAGGGCGCGGTTGGCAGTGGACATAAAGAAATTGAATCCGAAATTTTTATTTGCCCATGTAAAGTAAGAAAAGTCAGATTTAAATAAATAAAAATTTCGTTGATCAATTTTGTTGCTAATAAGTAGCAATTTTGTTAGAATTTGTGCTGCAAGGTTTTGCAGAAAGGGAGAATTCTAATCAGGGTTTTTCCCCAGGCGCAAGAGGGGCCAGGACTGCCACTACAATTATTGATCGCGTTCGAATATATTAGAGTGAACAGAGACGTTCAGAATTATCTTTTATTTATGTTATTGCAAAGAATGCAATTTTGATGAAAAATAGGGTGTGATTTTCGTAACTTTAATAAATAAAATTTACAACTTTTTTTTGACATGTTTTAATTCACAAAAAGATACATAGTAGTAAATCTAAATATGTGTGAACAGTGGGCAAATTGCTTAACCTGTGACCCTTTTATAAGAGCTATGTGGGGTCTTGTTATCCCCAAAGGTATATCTATAGGGGACTAAGGTATAGAAATGATTTCATTGTTAGAAAACAAAACTTTTTTGAATTTTACACCCATCTAGGATTTATTTTTATCTTAAAAGGATAGGATTAAGGGCTGGATGGCGTTATTACTGATCTGCTATGTGGGTGTCTATGCGTGAGTTGGCTGTTTGTTGAGGATTTTAAACATACTTTTTTACATTTAGGTATTTTAGCTAGCTTCCAGGTCCCCCTCACTTACTTTGAAGCGAGTATCACCTGCTCAGCCGAAAGGGGTGTCATGAAGGGGCTACCTTCACTCATTGTCGCCAGGTTTTGCTAAAACTACCATTATCAGCTAAAATTGTTCATGGCATGTACATTCACGTCTCTTTTACAGGAATATCAATCGATGAAAATGAAGGGGGGATTGTAAAGTTTTTTTTCTATTTTGTTAGAATATACAGAAAAAATAGTATCTATCAAAGTCTAGGGTGGAGGTAAGACGCTATTGTTTTATTAATTTCTTGCTTAAAATAACAAAAACTGTGTTTTCAGAATCTATTGGGTAATCGCCTCTCCCATTTTATTGACTCCACTGGCTTCATCTTGTCCTTCTCTTTGAACAAATTCTAATGGTGCTATATCTAATAATTCCAGTATGATAATATGGAAGTTGTAAGTTAATCTCTTCAGAAGAAATAACTCCTTTTGATTTAACTTTTTGTCCGTTCAAATGATCAACATCTTCTCCTTTCATAGGCTTGTTAACAAACACAAATTATTTTAAAACCGTTTTCAAATAGTTGATAAATTAAGCGACTAAGCTACAATACATTAAGCTAATTTCCTTTTTTCAAGACGTTTTGGTGGAGCTCAAGACCCCCCCCCCCCAAAAAAAAAAAAAATAAAAAAAAAATAAATGTCTTCTTTCACATCTGATTTCGAGTAAAACACAAATGAACATAGGATTTGTGACATTCAAAGAAAAACATTAATTTATGTTCTTAAATAGAAACTTTCTGGAGATTGGGTGAAATAGAGGAAGCGCATTGGAGCTGGTAAGACTTTCGCCTGAAATTACGCTGTAAAAATGTTGAAGTTGTGCCCTTTGGTTGTTATTCTTTACAGCACAAATTTTGTCTGAACAAAATGTGTAAGGGAAATCATTACCGCCGTTTTTGCACAAGGAGGATCAGAGATCCTGACTATCTCCGTGGAATTCCATAAATGAATAAAAACTGAAATGAGAAATGAAAAAAGGGTTTGAGACTTGGAACCATTGTTTCAGGGAGGCACCCCTGCTCTTCTTTTCTGTCCAATGTTCGCAAGTATAGCGATGAATTACCCTAATTTCAAATCTTCTTTGTGTTGAAAAGTTGTCATTAGCAGATCGTTATTCAAATAATATATGGCTGTTTTGTGTACCTGACTGCTGTATGCACACCTCATACAAGCGATTGTTACCAAAAAGGAGTCCATGCACGGTTCAAATCAGATTATCTTGGCAAGATTTGTGCTTGAATAACCCTGTCTCGTTCGAGCCTGGTGATCATCTTGGGATACTTTCAGAAAATGCAGATGAAATGGTATCGAAGGTAATTCAGAAGCTAAATCCTATCCCAAGTCTTGAACAGACTCACCGTTTGATGATACAGAAGGAAATGTTGACTATTGCTGGTAATATTTCCTAATTAATGCTTGTACTTCGGCTTTATTCCATTATGTTATTTTATTAATTGTAATGTTGTTACCACAAAGCCTAGGTAAGTGGGGCAAGGGCTGTCTAGTGTTGTAAATAGTCGGGCTGGCTTGTTAAGGATAAATTTTATTTTTGTTTTATTATTTTTATTTTTTTTTTTACAAAAACAGAACTTGTTATTGTCTGATTTGGGTAACTTAATTTTACGTTATTTTTTTATATGGTGTCTTGTCTGGTGCTTGCTGGCACGGCTAATGTTTTTTTTTCAATTTGGGAGGGGAGTGTATAGATCTTCAGCATCCAAATATTTACATTTTCGTTGCATTTGTTGTAATTAGCATTATTTTCACAAAATAATTCTGTTTCTGTGTTTTTTCTCGAATTAATGCTCTCTTATCTAAGGCAAAATCCTTGTATTTTATGTAGACATGGAACAACCAAAAAAATTTGAATTTGCTGTCGTGACAAGACGAATCTAGAAATAGAAATGAGGCAAACATGGGATTTTGTGATATTGAGGAAAAAGAAATAAAAATCAAGATTTTTTTTTTTTTTTTTGTATACTAAGAACATGCCTGGCCGTTTCCAATAAACAAAGCTATGAGAAGATTAATTGCACGAGCAGGCAGTCCATGAACTACTGATGGACATAAAAAAAAAAGAAAAAGAAAACGATCAGCAAAACGAGAAAGGAGCAACTGAGAGAAAATGTAGAGCGAATATGTGTATTTAGTTATTATAGTAAAATGGCATGGAGACTGTGGCTTATAAATAAACACCTTTACTTTGTTGTGGCTTATACATCAATTAAAAAAAGAAAAAAAATGTTTTTTTTTGTAATATCAGCGTTTGTGGTGTACCTAATTTGTGCTTCAGTATTAGATTGTTATTATTTTAATTTTTACTGAAAATACTAAAAAAGATCGTTTTTTAATGAAATCCACCAGGGGATTGGATTCGAGTCTTCTCCAATTGATGGCCATGCTTTACACATCAAACTATTATGAATGTGGTTATGTATGACTTGAAACATAACCTCTAGTTGTTTTATTAACCTTAATTTATGAATGAAGACCCAATAGATGTGTTTACTCTCAAGAGCTTAAGGAAGCCAATTATTTTAATCTCTAAAAAAAGAAAAGATACGCATTTGGGCTTTACAGTCCCGATAGAGCTGATCTTCATGTCTTGGCCCTTGAGCCAAGGAGACAAGTGGGGTGTTGGGGGGGGGACAACTATCCTCGATTTTGCATACCTTTCCTGTATGTATTCCTCATTTTTCTCCATGAACCCATCTAGAGCTGGGTCGATTCTGTATGAGATTACAGAGTCAACTAGTAGTAATTCAATCGGGTTGTTAAGTCAGTGCCTTTGTACAGCCTTTTGTTTTATCTATAGTGATATTACATGTTTGTTCTTGGATTCTTGACTTTACTTTATACTTCTTTTTTTTTTTTTTTTTTTTTATTTCAGGCCCAAGGAAAGAATGGGTTTGTTATGAAAATCTACCTCCTGCTACAGTCTTTGACTGGTTCAAAAAGTTTTTGGATATTACAACTCCCCCGACCCAATCGCTTCTGTATGATCTTGCTACCTACGCTACAGATCCAAAAGAAAAAGAAGGCTTGGACATGCTCTCACAGGTGCTTTTTTACTCTCAAATTGTATAGCTATTAAGTTTTGATTATTCAAATGATGAGGTAGTCTCACTTCAAACTTTCGTGTCTTATTTTTTTTTTCCACCGGGTTTTTTCTTCTTACATTTTTGCATTCTCAGTTTTTTATTTTATTTGAAGTGGGAAAAAAAGGAATATTTGTTCAATCTAGGTTTCTTTTCAGGAAATTTTAGTAACCTGTACTTTAAGAGAGTCTAAGCTTTAGAGATATGCCGTGGCACTGTATCCTCGATTTTTTGCAATTTTAATTCTGACCGATATATCTGTGCTGATTAGACTTTTTATTTAATTTATGAAGAAGAATAGTGTCTTTGAATGCTTGATCCCTATATGGGTTTCCTTACTTGCTTTGTATTATATTTTTAGTCTCTATTATTATGATAGTAGTCTGTATAGAGACTACTATTTAAAAACTTTTGAAGCCCTGCTACTACATTATTAATTCTATAACTTGCACCTTTAAGCCATTCTTTGTGCACCTTTAGGCTATCTAGGGAAAAATATCTTTTCATGAATGATATTACAATAACTTAAGCCAACTTTGTGATGCAAAATAAAATATGACTCGAATTCTGTTTCAAATATAACACCTCGCTGGCTGTCGTGGATGAACTCTTGTCAGAGCGTAGCATTAAAAGAAATAAGGCAACAATTTTTGAATTAATTCCAATCTTACAATTGATAGTGAAAATTAGAACACGGAATGCCCTCGAGCAAGGGAGCTGAGGAGGCAAAAAAAATGTTTGATTTTCGTTCACTTGTAAAATTGAAGGACTAGAATCAAAAGCTAAGAGTTGAAAGTGATAAGAGTTGGTGATGTAGCTGTATTTCTTATTTAACGTATCGGAAATAACTTACCTGGGTATATCATGCAAATTGATTCAAGACGCTAAGCTGTACGGCCGCCATATATACTTTACTTTTTTCTAATTGCTTTCGGTGCACAGCTAAAAAAAAAGTAATGCTATTTCTTAGGATTTGAAATGTGTTGCCAAATTAACAGTTTTGCGTACAATTTATTTCAGGATGTGGGGAGGTATGAGCAGTGGAAGCATTCCAAATGGCCAACCGTACTGAGCTTCCTTGAAGAATTTTCATCACTGAGTATCCCCGCTGAAGCTCTCATCATTAAACTCCCCTTAATGAAGCCACGCTTTTATTCTATATCTTCCTGTTTGCTGAGTTCGCCAACCTGTGTGGATCTAACAGTTGGGGCTGTCAAATTTATTACTGAGGGTGAGCAATTTCATCATTGAAATAGAGTGAAATTCAGTGTTCAATAAGGCGAAACGCGTAAAAAAAAATAAGAAGAAAAATACGTACCGGATTATGGACTCAATTATTTAAGTTACTAAAGATAAAACCTATTGATCGGATAAGATTTCTAACCATTAAAACCTATTTATTTATTTTTTTTGCCTATACTAAACCCGCTATCTTGTAAATAATCAATTCGTACATTCCTTTTTGGAAGAAACAGGCTTGGGTCACTTAGGTGGCGTTCTCTATAAATGCTCTAAAATATTTATGATTAGAGCTATAATTGTAAATTTATTGTAAAATGATCAAGCACGCATACCCAACTTTATATATATATAAGAAAAATTCTAGACAAAAAACTAAACCGTCTGCTAAATTAGCTTTTTGATAGCCCTCTCAAATAGCCCTTTTTTCATTCAAAAGGTAGCTCTGGCCTTTGGGCCTCGAAAATTCCGCTCGCTTTGCTCGGGCTTTCGGCCTTCTTGAATGAATTAGAGTCAATTTGATGTAAATTCTATGAATTTTTTCTTTCTACTTTGTTGAAAACAAAAACTGACCAGTCCATGTTGCTTGTAGTGTTAGTTAGATGATTAATGGTCACTTCATTTGAAATGGACAACATTAATAATTTATGATTACGCACAGTTTCAATTGATAAGATGTAATAATAAAGTTTTATAGACAAGCTTAAACAATGACCTTAATTTCAAGATATAATTTAATTCCCTATAAATCACTCTAATAAGTCTAGAATGCTCAAGTTCGGATATAGAAAACATAGTATATTTCCATAGTACGCGTTGATTAATTTCACACACCTTCTTGTTTACCTTCCCCAGATTTCTCATGTGGAGTTGAGTTGACTCTGGCCAAGCTCATAGAATGATGCCAATTACACATATGAATTCAATGTCGGATATGCATCCAGTTCTATTTCCCAATAACGATTATTCTATTGTCGATTCCGTTTTATTGTGAACAATAACGCAAAATCTCAAAAGTTTTAGCAGTGGAGGTAATCAAACTTTTTTCCATTAGAAATTCCTTTAGAACTCTTTTTTTTCTATGGTTGGACCTCATCCCTGAAATGAGTTGCCTCCTTCTTGAAATGACATTTTTGTTACGTCTTAACGCCTGGGCCAAGAAATGTTTCTCTTTTTTTATTACAATTTTTTTTTCCAGATGGTTCATCTCGAAATGGTCTCTGTTCAATGTACCTGAATCAAGCTACTATTGGAACAACCGTAAACGCCTTCTTCAGGAGGTTTGTGTCTATAATATTTATTGTGTTCTACTATAAAGTTTCATGTCATCGGTATTTTGAGAAATCCAACTTTTATCTTTACATTTTATGCTGTCAATTGATCAAGCAAAACTGTATCTATTAAGTCAAACCTGTAGACAAGGGAAGGGAGGTTGTCTTCCATGGAAATTGTCCAAGGACTATTCTTACTACAATCATGGTAATTCTAAGAAGTGAACATCAATGAATGCAAAAATGTGAATTCATTGGTTTAGTGATGAGCTTTGTCTCAATTTTGGAGCACAATTTTTGGCATATACTTCCCTGAACGTATATTGCAGTTTCTTAATGTCTAACATTTGCAAATAGACTGTTTCGGTTCCTTGGTTAAACTCTAAAACAAGTCTTGAGCCAATATTATTGGTAATCAGTAAAACTTTGAGCTAAAGTTATTCTATTATGGAATAATATAAACTTTGGCTTTTAATGGGTTCAAGTTCGATTTTATTGCTTTTACTGGAGGATTTGAACAGCTTTTTGATGTACTTTATGTTTTTTCTTCTTGTACTTTTAAGTGAGACTGAATAGTATACAGAAGATACCATGACTTAAGTGCTACGTGGACCTTCGATATGCCATCTCCATCATCGGTCTCGTCTTTCTGGTCGTACTTTTGCTCAGTTTTTGATACTCATTTCTCGCTATTGGTTTGCTCCCTCTGTCTCTTCCTTTTTCCCCTGTGAGTCTTTTATATATATATATATGTATTATATATTCTTACGCTAGATTCCGCTTACTCCGTAACGCTTATTATACGTAATAGAATATATATTCTTACGCTAGATTCTTACTCCATGACCAGTAAGATTAAAAATTATTTACCACTTTACTCTCTTGCTATAAAGACGAATGTTGAAAAAAGTCGAATATCTGCGTTTACACGGAAAACTTCTACGTATTTTCGAATTTGTTTATTCTGAGGGTATATTTTCTATTACGGATCGTTTATTCGGAGGGTGTATATCGGATCGTATATTCTATTATGCTAGATTACGCTTATTATATATATATATTATATATATATATATATATATATATATATATATATATATATATATATATATATATATATATATATATATATATATATATATATATATATATATATATATATATATATATATATAATATATATATATATATATATATATATATATATATATATATATATATATATATATATATATTATATATATATATATATATATATATATATATATATATATATATATATATATATATATATATATATATATATATATATATATATATAAATATATATATATACATATATATATATAATGTATTACTCAATATCTAGGGTGAAAAAATCTAGCCGCCTAAATCCGTTGGGATCATGGGATCAATACTAGCTGAAAAGCAATCCTTTTTGTAAAATTCAGGAAGTTCATTATAACAGTGATTGATTTCTTGTGGGTTGATGCAAAATTTTGCAGACCCAGAATCTTTGAATGAGCAATCAATAAATTTTGAAATTTCTATAAAGCCTTTCACGCTTGATAGTAGCTTGAATCTTTTATCTCTATCCTGCATTTTCTATTTTCTTTATATTTTTTTTTTGCATTTTTTATTTTGCATTTTTTTATTTCTTTATAGTGTGCATATGATAATTGCGATGACCTTAAACGATGAAAATAATGGCTACATACTTTTTGCGTTACCCACCTAATGTTCGATTTGTTTAAGTGTGAAAGGTTACACGTAACGTAACTTCGCCAGTTAGCATGGCCTATTACATACGCAATGTGAAAGTTACTTTACGGAGAAAATTTCTTCCGTAACAAATGTTATGTAAAGTAGGCTCAAACTCAACTTAGACTTTCAGTTTATTAAAGTTTATGTTGCATTAGGTAAAAGTCAATATAGCAGCAACAAAATTGAATTTCTTGATGAACAAGTGATTAACTGTGAAGGCAATATTTTATAAACTTTACCCTGAAAGCCTTTCATGCTTTATGCTAGCTTCAATCTCTATCTCTATTACACATTCAAATTTTTGAACAGTTAATTTGTGATGATTTAGACGATGATTGGGGTGATTTTATAAAACTTGTATAAAATTGAAAGGTTGTACTTATTGTGACACTTGACAGAGAAAATTACGTACTTAGTGTTGAAGCAACTTAAAACACCGAATAGAAACGATTCTTACTGTTAACTGACTAGAGCTAGCCAAAGTTTTTTATATAAAAAAAACACAATAAATATTGTTTCTTGTTTTTTAGTGAGCCTCGATTTCATTTGCCAGAAAATCCAACTGTACCGATTATAATGGTAGGACCGGGTACAGGCATCGCACCATTCAGGTCTTTCTGGATGCATCGGGCAGAACTGATGAAAGGTAATTTTATGTAATCTAACAGCTATGATCGAATATCGAGAGCCTTGATAAAATCAGAAGAACTTCAGGAATGGTTTCAGAAAGAGGCTGTGAAATGTCGAAATCCAAAAAAAAAGCAACCAAAAATATGTTTGTTTTTTTTCATCTTATTTTTGGAAATCATTTTACTTTATTTATTATTATATTGTTTTTCTTAATACTTTTTGACCTTTCCCATTGTCTTTATGAATTACTTGTGAAAAAATCTGGTGTCCGTTGTTGGCTAATATTGTTTTGTTTTTGTTTTTCGATTTACTTGCCTTGAAGAAGTTGTCAGCCTTTGGCTCGGTGTCAGTTTATGAATTATATACTAACGTTATTTCTTACTTTTTTCAAGAAAAATTATTAAATAGTTTTAGTTAATAACCATAGGCTATTCCCCAGCTATATCAAGCTGTGAAGTCAGAGAAACTGTACAATATCTCCTATTAGATTGGTCCAGACTTAGCAGACAAGGTGTTGTCTGTTATTGTCATTATTAATTTTTTTTTCATCCAATCCAAGCTGTTTGGGCTTAATTTTAATATTCAATGTTTGGGTCAAAGCCTCACACCTCAAATTGGCCCAAAGTCCCCTTTCTAGATAAATTAAGAAACGGGACCACAAATATGTGGTCCTCTACTAAAGCACCATAAATATTTCGTTTTGTTCTACGTTTTGATGTGGCTCTTTACTTTCATTTGAAATAACTTGTGTTTCTATGTAACAGCTGTCATGGAATTAGTTCCAGGTTCAAATAATTCCAACATTGCAGTAAGATCCGATAACTCCTGTTTCTATCTGAATCTCAAATTGGCAGATTCTATAAATTGAAGTGAAAACATTTTAGTGAAAACTGGACTGTCCCTTGAATGACAAGCTCAGCATCATTAAATGAAATGTCTTATCTTTACTTTTGGAATTTTTAAACTGAACCAAGCCTTCCTAAGGGGGCTGAATCTGCCCCATGGGGATACAGCTCCTCTAGTCTAGCCTCCATCTTACAACGAGCTTTCATCTTACTACACATTTTTTGTTGTTTTTTTTTGTTTTTTTTTTATTCGGTTAGATAGTAGTATCATCGATCCTTTGGTACCTATTCTTACTTTGGTGAGTGTAATTCATTGGCTATGGTGTATGTGAGTGTCCCGGTCGTCATTTATATTCCCTGTGTCCCGGCTTTTAGTTTTCTTTTTCTCCTTTATTTTTCAGTTTTTTTCCTTTTTTTAGTTTTTTTTATTAGTTTTTTTTTTCTTTTTAGTTTTTTTTAGTTTTTTTTCTTTTTTAGTTTTTAGTTTTTTACTTTTTTTTATTTTTTAGCTTTTTTAGTTTTTTTAGTATTTCTTTTTAGTTTTTTTGTAGTTTTTACCTTTTTTAGTTTTTCTTCTTCTTTAGTATTAATGCTAAAGCCAAGGTTCGAACCTGGAACCTCTCGGACCTAGAACCTGGAACATAACGACATATAACGAACATATAACGAACATAATTAGAGATTGGTCATAATAGGAATGTTTTCTATTTTTCTTATTTAAAAGAGTTCAAATTTGTTACGTACGTGGTCTCCCAGTATCAAGTACTTTCATGTATTCAAGTATTCACGAAATCCTCAGTATTCACTATGGACGACATCCAGTTTTTTTTTTTTTTTTTTTTTTTTTTTTTTTTTTTTTTTTTTTTTTTTTTTTTTTTTAAGAGAATCAGTGTCTAATAGTTTTTTTTCGTAGGTAGAAGTTTGGGAAGGGCTAGTAACCGTTTTGCTGTTCCCATTACTGGTGATTTCAGCATATCTCACAGAGAAGAGAGGCTGTCCTTGCTTAAACCAAACCAAAACGAAAACCTTAAACCAAAACGGAAATCAAATCATAGATGAACCAAGTCTTCAGCAATCAGGTGAGGTTATGTTGATTCTGATATTTTACTCCATGTTTGTAGCATGGCTGTGGCTAACAGAAGGAATAACAGGTAATTGCTCTCGCTTATGACTGTGCTGTTACCGGTGTATCTGTTTCTGAATTTTACAGTAGTCTGTTGCTTATAGAGGAACATGCTAATGGAATTTCAAATAATTCTATTTAAATGGTTTACTTTCTGAATTCTTAGTGCTAAATAATTCAATTAATTTCAAGCACAAATTATACTTTAAATAGGAAACAGTTTGTTTTTTTTATGTCAAGATTTCTGGCGACTTGATGATAGACCTGCAGTTTTAGTGGTACTCGTGTATTTGCCCAAACACACTCAAGAAGTTTGCTTTGTTTGACCTGATCAAAACCGGTTTTTCACACCCATTTAGTTATAAATAGCTTATTCTTTCGTCAAATAAACTACGCTGCAGGAATATTTTAATTAAATATTTATTATATAGAGGTGGTTGGCTTAGGTTAGGTATTTAATATAATGTGTTCTAGGCAGCCTGCTTTCTATAATTCTTTGTTGTAGTTTCCATAGCTTTGTTACTAAATTACTATATTTTCATCTTATTTTGGTATATTTCATTATTGATAACCTAACTTCACTTCTTGAGTGTGTTAAGGATAATACACAAGTACTGTTTTAGCCATTAAAGATGCACCAGCAGTACGGAAAGTGACCAAAGCAGAATTTTTTTTATTTATTTTTTGTAATAAAAAAGGTTCAAATATTTTGACTCCACGTCCGGAAATATTTTTCAACGAAAAAAAATTAAACTAAATTTAAAAAAACAGCATATGAATAGAATACAAGGTAAAAGGTCCCGTGGTGGCGCAGTGGATTTGACCTTAGCTTGGTAAAACGGGACCGTGAGATCGAATCACGCTGCAGGAATGCACTGCAGGGCCGACGCAGGGACCTTAGTAGACAAGAAGCGTCGTTAATTCTTAAATAATAATAATACAAGGTAAAAGAAGAACCATTTCGTCACTTCATATAGTACGAAAAACAAGCAAAATCATTTTTAATTTGTTCCTTTTTTAACTGTTTTCTTTTTAATTTTGAAAAAATTCATTTTAACTTGGAAAAAAGTTCTTTTTACACAAAAAAGAAAACTGTCTTTGCCCCATAGTCATCCTGATTTTGCTTGTTTTTCTTTGAAGTGACGAACAGTTGATGGATAGATGACTTTTGGTTTTCACCTGAATTTTTTGGTTCTCAATTTGCCTTTTATTTTATGTATATGTTTTTTTTTTCAATTTTCCTTCTTATTTTTTTTTTTTTTATTTATCTTAAAAATTTGGTGATTTTCCTAGGGGTTCTTTTTCTTGTAGTAAGGGTAAATCTTAGTTCAGACACATTGTTTTACAGCAGATAGCTATTCATTATCAACAAGTAAATTGAAGAAACGGGATTCTTCTGCTTGTTAAGAAAATAATGTAAATGCTACAATGTAGCCACATTGTGCTGTAATACCAGATGGGAGTCTACCACCTCTTATATCATTAATTTTACAAGGTTTTAGACAATTTCTGTAATTTGTGTGTTTGGTGGTGTTTTGTTGAATTTAATATCTTCCTCCAAGAGTAGGGGTAACTGATAAGAGTGGAAACTCGCGCTAGTGAAAAAAAGTCAGTTTTTTCTCAAAAAAAAATCTCAAAAAAGTCATATCTTTCAGTTTTTTTATGCAAATTTTCTAATTATTTAGAGACTCTTTTGATGTTTTCACCTGCCACAGCGTTGTGTTTGGCGTAAGTACTTTTCAATTCCCACCTTTCCATGTTAAATTACGAAAGATCCTACTCATATCACTAACCCATACTGTTTGATTGAACAGAGGAAGGTTGAAGACCTTCCTCTTGAAAATTGAGTTCATCAATATAAAATTTGTGTGCATGTCCTTGGGCAATATCTTTTCACAGAACTAGGTTATCTTTCATTTTTTTCCCCAAGAATAAATAAAATCAGATAAATTCGTAATTAATTTTATTAGAAATTTCATATACGAAATATTAAAAGTTTGAACCATGTCATTTCGTAATAAATAGAGTGTGGTGCCACAGACTTGATTTTGAATACTTAAATACGTTTGAAAGCCGGTGTAAAATAGCTATATTGCATCGATAAGAAGCTGGCATTCTCAATTGGAAATCTCCCGAGAAAAAAGGAATAAAACAAGAGCTAAGAGCTCATATGGCACTTGTGACGAGGTCGGAAGTACCAAGAGCTCATATGGCATGAGCTCTAGCAAAATTATAAGAAACAATAGATTAATTAAAAAAAAATAATCAGAAGCTTAATGCCGGTCGGGATTTAAAATAAGAGCTCTGAGACACAAGGTCCTTTTAAACATCAAAATTCATTAAGATCTGATCACTCACTCGCTAGTTAAAAATACCTAATTTTTTTAATTTATCCTGTCCCTTCAGCCCCCCCAGATGTTCGAATCCGGGAAAACAACTTTATCAAGTCAATTTGTGCAGGTCCCTGACACACCTACCAATTTTCATCGTCCTAGCACGTCCAGAAGCACCGAACTTGCCAAAGCACTGGACCCTCCTAACTCCCCCAAAGAGAATGGATCCAGTCCAGTTTCGTCAATCAAGTATCTACGACATTTGCTTATTCTACCCACCAGTTATTCCACCTCCAAGTTTCATCCCGATCTCTCCACTCTAAGCAATTTCTAAGATTTCTGGTTTCCCCCTCCAACTTTCCCCCAATGTCACCAGAACTCGCCGGGGTTTAAAATAAGAGCTCTGATGCATGAGTTCCTTCTAAATGTCAAATTCAAAATTACCTCACGATCGGTCACCCGCTCTTAAGTTAAAAATACCTAATTTTTTATAATTTTTCCGATTAACACCCCCTACAACTCCCCCGAAGAGAGTGGATCCGTTTCGGTTATGTCAATCACGTATCTAGGACTTGTCCTTGTTCTTCCCACCAAGTTTCATCCTGATCTCTCCACTCTAAGCGTTTTCCAAGATATGCGGTCCCCCCCCCCAAAAAAAAATCCCCCCAATGACACTGAATCCGATCAGAATCTAAAACATGAGATCTGAGTTACGAGGTTTTTCTAAATATGAAATTCAAGATCTGATCACTCCTTCGTAAGTTAAAAATACCTCATTTTTTCTAATTTTTCAGAATTAGCCCTCCCACCAACTCCCCAAAAAAGAGTGAATCCGTTTTGGTTATGTCAATTACGTATCTAGGACTTGTGCTTATTTTTCCCACTAAGTTTCATCCCGATCCCTCTATTCTAAGCATTTCCCAAAATTTTAGGTTTCCCTCTCCAACTTTCCTCAATGTCACCTGATCCAGACGGTATTTAAGATAAGAGCTCTGAGACATGATATTCTTCTAAACATTAAATTTAATTAAGATCCGATCACCCGTTCGTAAAAATAGCTTCATTTTTTCTAATTTTTCTTAATTAGCCGTCCCCCCACTCCCCCCAGATGGTCGAATCTGGGAAACAACTACATCTAATTTAACTGGTCTGGTCCCTGATACGCCTGCCAAGTTTCATCGTCCTAGCTTATCTGGAAGTGCCTAAATTAGCGAAACTGGGACCGACAGACCAACAGAATTTGCGATCACTATATGTCACTTGGCAAATACCAAGTGCTATACAAGGTAATTTTAGTCTCTGGGGATGGAATATTTGGTTGAAGGTTGGCTTCAGTACGGCTTATTTTTGAAAAGGGTTATTTCCTGGCTTTGGGCAAACCATGGATGGAAGTAGTTATAAGCCCTCCTAAATTGAAGGAAAACTCGACTTTCTTAAAACTTGAAACCCTCTCCCCCTCACCCTATTTGAGATAGGGTTTGTGATATCAGAGCTTAATATGAGCCCTGATCCTAATAATCTTTGGTCTAGCTTTCATTTGGATCCGTTGCTCCATTCGCAAGTTATAATAAATTAAACAAAAAGCTTGACTTTTTTCAGCACTTAAAACCCACTCCCCTCGTTCTATTTGAGCTAGGGTTTTCATATAAAAACTTGATGCCTGTCATGGTCTTAGGCATCATTGGTTCAATCTTCATTGACATCTGTCATTCCACTCGCAAGTTGAACTTAATTAAATGCCCCACCCCCCTAATTAAGCTAGGGTCTTCATGTCCAAACAATATGCGTCTTATGGTTTTGGCATCTTTGGCTTGGCTTTCATTGAGATCCATTACTTCATTCGCAAGTTAAGCTGAGCCAAACAAAAAACTCGACTTTGTTAGCACTTAAAGCCCCTTTCCCTCACCCCAATTAAGCTTGGGTCTCCATCCCAGAACTCAATGCATATCATACCCTTAGGCATCTTTATTCAATTTTCATCGAAATTCATCTCTCCATTTGCAAGTTACACTGAATTAAATGAAAAACTCATGTTTTTTTTAACACTTAAAGCCCCCTCGCCCTAATTAAGCTCAATTTCTATCCAAATAGTTGAATTTTAACTCAAATCTCACAGGCGGTTCTCTTGCTATACTCGATTGCATAGACGGGCGGATAGACAGGCAGATTTCAAAAACCTATCTTGATGGATATTTTCCACTACCCAAATAGTGATTCGTCTGAATACCTGAATTAGCTGGAATTTGAAAAAGAAGTACATTAACAGTATCTTAAGCAATAAGTATTTCGTAATCTTACTTAAGTATCAAGTAATAAGTACGCCCTAGATTTTTTACTTAAGTACAAGTAATGGAAAATTTTACTTCTATTATAAACATTTATTAACATTTGCAAGTTATACTAAATTAAACAGAAAACTTAATTTTCTTAATTTTCTAAACCTGTTTTTATTGAAGTAGTACTTGAAGTAAAATTACTTCAGGTAAGTGACAGCACTGTTACCCAATATGTTTGTATATGGACTGTTATATTTGAATGGATTCTAGTCTGGGCCTTGTTAAATTGGCGTCTGAGAAATGTTTATTACCTAATGCTTACAATAATTTTATTGTTTTTGATAAAAGTCCTATTTTTGGGGGATATCCTTTTGAGCAAAAGAAACACTCCGTCATTCAGGCTCTTTGACGCTGAAATCTAAAAAAAAAAAAAAACTAAAATCTTGACTGAATGAATTTGGCATCTTTGAGTCTCAATTTATTCTCTATTTTAAAAATTTTTGTAACTTTTTGTTTATTTAATTTTTCAGAACCTGGCATGATCACTTTCAGTGAGCGTTTCATTTTCGTTCAAGAAAACAGCAACTTAATTATAAATGTACACCGAATAAATGGTCATGACGGCGACGTTTCGGTGAGATGCAGGTCGCTGCAGCAGACCGCCGAGTCTGGGACGGATTTTTTGGGTGGTGAACAAATCCTCAGTTTTCATGACCAAGTAGTAAGTTCTTTAATTTTTCTCTATTCTTTTTCTGTTTTTATGTTGTTTTATATTTTATCTTAGGTTTTTTTTTCTTTCTCTGCCTTAAAACTAAGTAAAAATAATGATTGTCACTTTAGTGCATACTAAGAGGCTAAAAAGGGGTCATGCTCTTCGGCTAATATTCTTGTAATAGACTCTTTAGAAAGGGATGTTTCGACTACAAGTTGGACCTCTTTTATTTTTACTTTTTGTTTACTTGTTGTTTACTTGTTTTAGATTTTTACTTGTTACTTGTTTGATGAAAAACCATTTTTCTTCAATTGAACTATATAGTAACAACATTATAAAGTAAATAGTACTAATACCACTACTACTACTACTACTACTACTACTTCCTTTTTTCTTAAACTTAAGCCATTTTTCTTAAATTGAACATTAAACCACCGACATTTTTTTGAAAAATAATTTAAATACCAGGAACAGAAAAAAAAATTACAAAACAAGACATCATTTACAAGGGTAGGGGAGGGGGCGTGTCTCTCGCTGATTTTTTAGACGATTGGTAGGAAGGCCTTCGAACACGACAACAAGCAAAAGAAAATCTGGTTAAAACTGGAAAAGAGAATCCCGCCCAAGTTATACCTCTCTCTAAAAGGAAAGCTCCTACCCTTCTGCACTAAAGTTCAAATCTTAGGTTTCAGTCTTATTCCCTAAATTTTGCATTGTCTATTGGTATTTTATAATTATTTGTGTATTGTTAGTTTGTGCATTATCTGTGTATTGTTAGTATAATTTAATATTTAACACTGTAATGTTTTGTCCCTAAAGACTTGGAATTAAAACGTGCATTCTGATAATTCAATTTGATGATTTTGTTTGATAGAGAAATTTTTAATTTGATTATACAAGTTAGAATCCCACATACAAAACGTCAGTAAAAGCCAGATTTTGTATTTTTTTGGAAATTAAACTTTCAATATCCAATGGTCAATTCTAGAATGAGCTATCAATAAGAAGTATCTTAAGATTAACTTGAGACTGGTTTTGGTATTTAGATATTTTCTCTCTGTCTTATAAAACATCCATTTCACAGCTAAGCTGAGGAGGCTATGAGACGACGAATTCTGACGAATACTTTCCAAAGAGATGCATATTCTAATTCAACGGCTTTTGTGATTCGGTTGTCATTGTTAATTAGTTGGAACACAATTTGTAATTTACCGCAAAGAGTGAGGTATTGGCGAGGGGGCGGACCCCCTCATATTCGTAATAATTTCTATTCGTTTTAGTTTTAATGTTGCTCCTTACATTCAGTTAAAAAGATGATTTTTTCTTTATTTAATTACGGTAACAAAACATAGCTGTTAATGCATATGAGTAACCTTGTAAAAAAGGCAGATTATGTAAAACATTACAGGATATTGTGAAAAAGAAAAAAAAAGCTGCTAAAATTACATCTGGAGAAGTAGAAATATTTGTCAAAACAACAGATCAAAGGTGTAACAGGCAAATTATGTGGAAATTACTGGAAAGTAATTCCAGTAATACTGGAATTGCTAGAAAGTAGCATTGGAAAGGAATTTTGTCAAAACGTGATAAAAGTTGTAATACATCTTCTAATCCTTATGAAAGAGGACCTAAAGTGTTGTAATCTACAGTACCACTTTAAATTGAGTTTAATTCCTCGTCTTAATTTCTGCTTCTATTTTTCACAAAAAAAACCCTCCCCCCATAGAATTGCCTAAATGTTAATGAAATCATAAAAAAAAATTGCACAAACTAATCCATGAGGATTTTAAGTTGCATCATTTTTCTCACTCCCTTCAGGAGTAGCGTTTCAGTTTTTATGAGTATAAGATTTTTATTAATAATACATAATATAAGTTAAAGATAAAATTTTTAGTCAAGTTAATTCGCTCTCTTGACTAATGTTTTTCTCAGTATTTATGTATGTATGTATTTTAATCTTTTTTTATTAATTAAATGACAGTTTTGTCGAAGATATTAAATAGAAATTATCTTGAAGGAAAATTAGTTGCAATGATTTAAAGAGAAAATATTTGCAAAATTTTGTAAAATGACATTTTTTGTATAATTCATTTTAATAAGATAAATAAATTTCATTCAGTTTTCTTAGTTTTCAATTTTGTATGTGATGTTTAGTATCAGCTTACTATTCGTGTAAAAACTGAACGCCTTATGGCTACTTGTTTTTATCATAGATAGGATGAGGAGAGAGGGAGAAGGGAGATACGATCTTCTTTAGGTTATGAGAAACTTTTGCGTTAACAAAAAAAGGCTTGATGTATTTTTTTCAATAGGGCAAAATTAGTGTTCCAATTCAAATTATGATGACAGAGCGGAATTTCAACCGTGTCTTCGAAATCGAGCTCTCTGAGCCAGGAGGAGGGGCTACAATCGGTCCAATTCCTAGAATGGCTGTCTCGATCAAACATGATGATGGTAACTATCATATTTTACTTAGAATTAAATCTAGAAATATTTTTCTGTGATGGATAGGCTAGAAATTCATTCGATATCGTATGCTAATATAGCCATGTTAAAGCTCTGTGATGAAACTAGGGACAAGTCTATTGGTATATCAAGCATTTCTTGTGTGCCGATTGGATCGTTTGGTCTCACAAAAAGTTTACAATTAAAACGATATAAAGCTATAGGAAACAGGTACAATTTGTCAGTTAGACAATGGAATAAATAGGCAAATATTTCAGTTGTTAATCTATTTCAGATTACTAGATCAACTACGAGAAAGGCATCCTAATTCGCCCTACCTTGTTAACTCAAATAAATGCTGGGGTTTTTTAAGACGTGCGTCTTTCTCTTTTTTCATTTTGTTTCGCACATACCCTATGATTTTGTTTTCTGCTCTCCTTTCTATGTTTTGTTAACGTTAGGTTTGTTTGTCTTGCTTACTTTTCCCCTTTTCTCCCGTTTATAAAGGTTCCGGACGTGAAGCGTAAAAATTTGGACTTTCATCATTATTAGTGAAAAAGTTTTTTTTTTTTCTTTTTTTCTATTCATTGTCTTATTGTAAAGTTATATTGGCTTTTCTATATTTTAATTTTGTTTGATTGTAAATATAGAAAGGCACGGTTGATTAAAAATAATTGATAAAAAGCTGATGATGATAATTCTTGGGTAATTGTCTGAGGAAATTTATATCTGGACGGTTTATAATGCGTATTAATTTGCTTTTGACTAGTTTTTCCCAACTGAAATTGGGCCATGCCCGACCTCACTATCTCTAAAATCTTGATCCCCCCCCCCCCTCGTGATATTTATATCTTGCTATTCAAATTTTACGTGTATTCAGCGGAATTAAGCTTAAACGGTCTCAAACTTGGTATCTTTTTGGGAATCGTCTTCTAGTCATATTTTATCCTTATGAAAAATATCGTCTGAATACAACACTGTTTACACAATGTATAACTTCATGACAATACTATCATATATCTTGTTTACTCTTGAAACACTTTGGAGTGTGACGTAATTCACGTGAAAAACATTTTTTTTTAAATTGAGTCTTTAAGGTTTATTTAGTCGAAAGGTGCACGCCCTGCCTATGACCAACCAAAGTATTCTCATGTTCCACCGGTGGGGCCTGCTCCCCACGTTGAGAATCACGGCTTTAGACTGTTGCTGCAAAATAATTTAGTAATAATTTAATTTAAATAATAAAATAATTTAGTAAAATAATCAAGACGACTACTCAGAAAGGTGATATGATGCTTATTTTATAGCTCTTCAAGAGTTGTTTGAAAATTCTGGTGGGATTTACCTCTGCCCTTGTATTTTCAGTGAAATGTGTTGTAGTGTTTTTGAGTGATGACCAAGCTGTTTGACAATTCTGGTGGGATTTTCCCCTACCCACGTATTTTCAGTGAAATGTTTGGTATTGTTTTTGAGTGCTGATCAAGTATTCTTTTGAAATTCTGCCTTTGTTTTGATGAATTACTTTAACAAGTTGCTGGATCTTCGATCCTTTTAACACACTAACCTCTCTATCCTTGAATGATTGATGCTTGAAACAGATACTTGAAGACGGATACTTGACAGATTATTGAAGATCTGTTGAAACAGATACTTGAAGACATATACTTGAAGATCTGTTGAAACTGATAATTGAAGAATAGAAACTTGGAACAGTCGTCACCAATTGACAAAACTTGAACCAATTGTTCCATGAGAATCAAATTTTATGGGATAAAGAAGACGGTTTTCCTGTGGATAGATGTAGAATGTCTGCACATACCTTATAACTTCAGGTCTTTGCAGCCAAAGTTTTGAGCTAAGTGCTTTCATGAAATTGACAAATTCTACAAACTCGCCTGGTGAGAAAAAATGGAAGAATAATATTTGAAAAAAAAAAAAACGCGCTTAAGGTCCAAATCATATGGTCTGTGCTGTAGTCAACGTCTCATTAGTGTTTTTGCGTAAAAAAGCCCATTCAACAATGTGAAATTGCAATATTACCCTTGCTATTTATTCGGTTTATCTTCTCTTCTAGCATTCACAGAACTTATGAAGAATCGAATCCCGACTTCGACGTATCTGAGGGAGTTTCGAATGCATAATAAATCATTCTTCAGTCGGATACGTGATGCCGTCATTGTAAATGACGGAGATGCAAAAAATGCAACTGCATTTGATTGGTGTATCCACGTCTTTGCAGTTGTCTGGAAAGTATGAGAAATAATTTTGTCTTATTTTTAACTTGGAGTGAAATTGGCATTACTGATTCTTCTTACTTTAAAAAAAATGATTGAAATGATCAAGATGTCATATTATCAAGATTTTTGGTTATTAATTAACGTTTGTATAAAATGTTCTCTTATCTAAAATTGTCTCTGGGTCTAAAATAGTGTGCTAACATCATCTACCTTTAGAGTACCTACCTAAAAAGGGCTGAAAAAATCTTAAAATTACGATTTTTTAATGAAAGTTGTTTATAAAATACTATGCTTGACAAATTCTTGCTTTAGAAAATTTATGAGAATCATGTGTGTATGTGGTTAAGCCATACAAAAGGTATTAGCTTTAATGTTGCTCATCAAAAACCATTAATATATGAGAACTTAACATTCAGGAAACAAAAGTTAAGTTTCCTAAAAAGGGGTGCAATCTTAATGAAAATTACATAATAAAGTAACATGTATAAGAGCCCTGAAGCAACTATGTACAAAATAGGAAATTTTCCTCGAAAAATTCATTTTGCTGAGTTAGAGAAAACCCCTCTATTGTTGCTAAAATAAGAGTTTATTTTGGAAATTATACTGTATTTCGTAAAGCAAATTCATTGAATGAACTACTTATATCAAAACATTGTCTTCAAAAATTGAACTCTGCCTTAGAGAGTGGGGTTTGACAGCCTTCACCTCGAGAGTGACCCTGGATATGATATTAAAAGTGAACAGCAATCTAAATAAAAGAAAAATAAGTTCTTTTTACTCTAAAGAGGGGTATTAAAATCTGAAGCAACTAGAAATTATATGAGGAAAGGGGGGGGCTCCCTTCCTCAACCTCTAACTCTTACTGGAAATGTTGTATGTATGCCCTTAGTGCTTTAAAAATGTAGGTTTAGGATATATAGGAATAAGAAAATAAGCATCTTTCACGATGCCTTGAGACTGAAAGAACTTCTTGATATGCAGTTGCTTTAAAAAACAGAACTGTTTGTTCAAACGTTTAAAAGGCAATTGATAAGTAAGACACTTGTAATTGCCGCTTAACTGCATTTGTTGCACTCATAAAGGCCTTTACTAAAGCACCATAAATATTTCGTTTTGTTCTACGTTTTGATGTGGCTCTTTACTTTCACTTGAAATAACTTGTGTTTCTATGTAACAGCTGTCATGGAATTAGGTCCAGGTTCAAATAATTCCAACATTGCAGTAAGATCCGATAACTCCTGTTTCTATCTGAATCTCAAATTGGCAGATTCTATAAATTGAAGTGAAAACATTTTAGTGAAAACTGGACTGTCCCTTGAATGACAAGCTCAGCATCATTAAATGAAATGTCTTATCTTTACTTTTGGAATTTTTAAACTGAACCAAGCCTTCCTAAGGGGGCTGAATCTGCCCCATGGGGATACAGCTCCTCTAGTCTAGCCTCCATCTTACAACGAGCTTTCATCTTACTACACATTTTTTGTTGTTTTTTTTGTTTGTTTTTTATTCGGTTAGATTGTAGTATCATCGATCCTTTGGTACCTATTCTTACTTTGGTGAGTGTAATTCATTGGCTATGGTGTATGTGAGTTTCCCGGTCGTCATTTATATTCCCTGTGTCCCGGCTTTTAGTTTTCTTTTTCTCCTTTATTTTTCAGTTTTTTTCCTTTTTTTAGTTTTTTTTATTAGTTTTTTTTTCTTTTTAGTTTTTTTTAGTTTTTTTTCTTTTTTAGTTTTTAGTTTTTTACTTTTTTTTATTTTTTAGCTTTTTTAGTTTTTTTAGTATTTCTTTTTAGTTTTTTTGTAGTTTTTACCTTTTTTAGTTTTTCTTCTTCTTTAGTATTAATGCTAAAGCCAAGGTTCGAACCTGGAACCTCTCGGACCTAGAACCTGGAACATAACGACATATAACGAACATATAACGAACATAATTAGAGATTGGTCATAATAGGAATGTTTTCTATTTTTCTTATTTAAAAGAGTTCAAATTTGTTACGTACGTGGTCTCCCAGTATCAAGTACTTTCATGTATTCAAGTATTCACGAAATCCACAGTATTCACTATGGACGACATCCAGTTTTTTTTTTTTTTTTTTTTTTTTTTTTTTTTTTTTTTTTTTTTTTTTTTTTTTTTTTTTTTTTTTTTTTTTTTTTTTTTAAGAGAATCAGTGTCTAATAGTTTTTTTTCGTAGGTAGAAGTTTGGGAAGGGCTAGTAACCGTTTTGCTGTTCCCATTACTGGTGATTTCAGCATATCTCACAGAGAAGAGAGGCTGTCCTTGCTTAAACCAAACCAAAACGAAAACCTTAAACCAAAACGGAAATCAAATCATAGATGAACCAAGTCTTCAGCAATCAGGTGAGGTTATGTTGATTCTGATATTTTACTCCATGTTTGTAGCATGGCTGTGGCTAACAGAAGGAATAACAGGTAATTGCTCTCGCTTATGACTGTGCTGTTACCGGTGTATCTGTTTCTGAATTTTACAGTAGTCTGTTGCTTATAGAGGAACATGCTAATGGAATTTCAAATAATTCTATTTAAATGGTTTACTTTCTGAATTCTTAGTGCTAAATAATTCAATTAATTTCAAGCACAAATTATACTTTAAATAGGAAACAGTTTGTTTTTTTTATGTCAAGATTTCTGGCGACTTGATGATAGACCTGCAGTTTTAGTGGTACTCGTGTATTTGCCCAAACACACTCAAGAAGTTTGCTTTGTTTGACCTGATCAAAACCGGTTTTTCACACCCATTTAGTTATAAATAGCTTATTCTTTCGTCAAATAAACTACGCTGCAGGAATATTTTAATTAAATATTTATTATATAGAGGTGGTTGGCTTAGGTTAGGTATTTAATATAATGTGTTCTAGGCAGCCTGCTTTCTATAATTCTTTGTTGTAGTTTCCATAGCTTTGTTACTAAATTACTATATTTTCATCTTATTTTGGTATATTTCATTATTGATAACCTAACTTCACTTCTTGAGTGTGTTAAGGATAATACACAAGTACTGTTTTAGCCATTAAAGATGCACCAGCAGTACGGAAAGTGACCAAAGCAGAATTTTTTTTATTTATTTTTTGTAATAAAAAAGGTTCAAATATTTTGACTCCACGTCCGGAAATATTTTTCAACGAAAAAAAATTAAACTAAATTTAAAAAAACAGCATATGAATAGAATACAAGGTAAAAGGTCCCGTGGTGGCGCAGTGGATTTGACCTTAGCTTGGTAAAACGGGACCGTGAGATCGAATCACGCTGCAGGAATGCACTGCAGGGCCGACGCAGGGACCTTAGTAGACAAGAAGCGTCGTTAATTCTTAAATAATAATAATACAAGGTAAAAGAAGAACCATTTCGTCACTTCATATAGTACGAAAAACAAGCAAAATCATTTTTAATTTGTTCCTTTTTTAACTGTTTTCTTTTTAATTTTGAAAAAATTCATTTTAACTTGCAAAAAAGTTCTTTTTACACAAAAAAGAAAACTGTCTTTGCCCCATAGTCATCCTGATTTTGCTTGTTTTTCTTTGAAGTGACGAACAGTTGATGGATAGATGACTTTTGGTTTTCACCTGAATTTTTTGGTTCTCAATTTGCCTTTTATTTTATGTATATGTTTTTTTTTTTCAATTTTCCTTCTTATTTTTTTTTTTTTTATTTATCTTAAAAATTTGGTGATTTTCCTAGGGGTTCTTTTTCTTGTAGTAAGGGTAAATCTTAGTTCAGACACATTGTTTTACAGCAGATAGCTATTCATTATCAACAAGTAAATTGAAGAAACGGGATTCTTCTGCTTGTTAAGAAAATAATGTAAATGCTACAATGTAGCCACATTGTGCTGTAATACCAGATGGGAGTCTACCACCTCTTATATCATTAATTTTACAAGGTTTTAGACAATTTCTGTAATTTGTGTGTTTGGTGGTGTTTTGTTGAATTTAATATCTTCCTCCAAGAGTAGGGGTAACTGATAAGAGTGGAAACTCGCGCTAGTGAAAAAAAGTCAGTTTTTTCTCAAAAAAAAATCTCAAAAAAGTCATATCTTTCAGTTTTTTTATGCAAATTTTCTAATTATTTAGAGACTCTTTTGATGTTTTCACCTGCCACAGCGTTGTGTTTGGCGTAAGTACTTTTCAATTCCCACCTTTCCATGTTAAATTACGAAAGATCCTACTCATATCACTAACCCATACTGTTTGATTGAACAGAGGAAGGTTGAAGACCTTCCTCTTGAAAATTGAGTTCATCAATATAAAATTTGTGTGCATGTCCTTGGGCAATATCTTTTCACAGAACTAGGTTATCTTTCATTTTTTTCCCCTAGAATAAATAAAATCAGATAAATTCGTAATTAATTTTATTAGAAATTTCATATACGAAATATTAAAAGTTTGAACCATGTCATTTCGTAATAAATAGAGTGTGGTGCCACAGACTTGATTTTGAATACTTAAATACGTTTGAAAGCCGGTGAAAAATAGCTATATTGCATCGATAAGAAGCTGGCATTCTCAATTGGAAATCTCCCGAGAAAAAAGGAATAAAACAAGAGCTAAGAGCTCATATGGCACTTGTGACGAGGTCGGAAGTACCAAGAGCTCATATGGCATGAGCTCTAGCAAAATTATAAGAAACAATAGATTAATTAAAAAAAAATAATCAGAAGCTTAATGCCGGTCGGGATTTAAAATAAGAGCTCTGAGACACAAGGTCCTTTTAAACATCAAAATTCATTAAGATCTGATCACTCACTCGCTAGTTAAAAATACCTAATTTTTTTAATTTATCCTGTCCCTTCAGCCCCCCCAGATGTTCGAATCCGGGAAAACAACTTTATCAAGTCAATTTGTGCAGGTCCCTGACACACCTACCAATTTTCATCGTCCTAGCACGTCCAGAAGCACCGAACTTGCCAAAGCACTGGACCCTCCTAACTCCCCCAAAGAGAATGGATCCAGTCCAGTTTCGTCAATCAAGTATCTACGACATTTGCTTATTCTACCCACCAGTTATTCCACCTCCAAGTTTCATCCCGATCTCTCCACTCTAAGCAATTTCTAAGATTTCTGGTTTCCCCCTCCAACTTTCCCCCAATGTCACCAGAACTCGCCGGGGTTTAAAATAAGAGCTCTGATGCATGAGTTCCTTCTAAATGTCAAATTCAAAATTACCTCACGATCGGTCACCCGCTCTTAAGTTAAAAATACCTAATTTTTTATAATTTTTCCGATTAACACCCCCTACAACTCCCCCGAAGAGAGTGGATCCGTTTCGGTTATGTCAATCACGTATCTAGGATTTGTCCTTGTTCTTCCCACCAAGTTTCATCCTGATCTCTCCACTCTAAGCGTTTTCCAAGATATGCGGTCCCCCCCCCAAAAAAAAATCCCCCCAATGACACTGAATCCGATCAGAATCTAAAACATGAGATCTGAGTTACGAGGTTTTTCTAAATATGAAATTCAAGATCTGATCACTCCTTCGTAAGTTAAAAATACCTCATTTTTTCTAATTTTTCAGAATTAGCCCTCCCACCAACTCCCCAAAAAAGAGTGAATCCGTTTTGGTTATGTCAATTACGTATCTAGGACTTGTGCTTATTTTTCCCACTAAGTTTCATCCCGATCCCTCTATTCTAAGCATTTCCCAAAATTTTAGGTTTCCCTCTCCAACTCCCCTCAATGTCACCTGATCCAGACGGTATTTAAGATAAGAGCTCTGAGACATGATATTCTTCTAAACATTAAATTTAATTAAGATCCGATCACCCGTTCGTAAAAATAGCTTCATTTTTTCTAATTTTTCTTAATTAGCCGTCCCCCCACTCCCCCCAGATGGTCGAATCTGGGAAACAACTACATCTAATTTAACTGGTCTGGTCCCTGATACGCCTGCCAAGTTTCATCGTCCTAGCTTATCTGGAAGTGCCTAAACTAGCGAAACTGGGACCGACAGACCAACAGAATTTGCGATCACTATATGTCACTTGGCAAATACCAAGTGCTATACAAGGTAATTTTAGTCTCTGGGGATGGAATATTTGGTTGAAGGTTGGCTTCAGTACGGCTTATTTTTGAAAAGGGTTATTTCCTGGCTTTGGGCAAACCATGGATGGAAGTAGTTATAAGCCCTCCTAAATTGAAGGAAAACTCGACTTTCTTAAAACTTGAAACCCTCTCCCCCTCACCCTATTTGAGATAGGGTTTGTGATATCAGAGCTTAATATGAGCCCTGATCCTAATAATCTTTGGTCTAGCTTTCATTTGGATCCGTTGCTCCATTCGCAAGTTATAATAAATTAAACAAAAAGCTTGACTTTTTTCAGCACTTAAAACCCACTCCCCCTCGTTGTATTTGAGCTAGGGTTTTCATATAAAAACTTGATGCCTGTCATGGTCTTAGGCATCATTGGTTCAATCTTCATTGACATCTGTCATTCCACTCGCAAGTTGAACTTAATTAAATGCCCCACCCCCCTAATTAAGCTAGGGTCTTCATCTCCAAACAATATGCGTCTTATGGTTTTGGCATCTTTGGCTTGGCTTTCATTGAGATCCATTACTTCATTCGCAAGTTAAGCTGAGCCAAACAAAAAACTCGACTTTGTTAGCACTTAAAGCCCCTTTCCCTCACCCCAATTAAGCTTGGGTCTCCATCCCAGAACTCAATGCATATCATACCCTTAGGCATCTTTATTCAATTTTCATCGAAATTCATCTCTCCATTTGCAAGTTACACTGAATTAAATGAAAAACTCATGTTTTTTTTAACACTTAAAGCCCCCTCGCCCTAATTAAGCTCAATTTCTATCCAAATAGTTGAATTTTAACTCAAATCTCACAGGCGGTTCTCTTGCTATACTCGATTGCATAGACGGGCGGATAGACAGGCAGATTTCAAAAACCTATCTTGATGGATATTTTCCACTACCCAAATAGTGATTCGTCTGAATACCTGAATTAGCTGGAATTTGAAAAAGAAGTACATTAACAGTATCTTAAGCAATAAGTATTTCGTAATCTTACTTAAGTATCAAGTAATAAGTACGCCCTAGATTTTTTACTTAAGTACAAGTAATGGAAAATTTTACTTCTATTATAAACATTTATTAACATTTGCAAGTTATACTAAATTAAACAGAAAACTTAATTTTCTTAATTTTCTAAACCTGTTTTTATTGAAGTAGTACTTGAAGTAGAATTACTTCAAGTAAGTGACAGCACTGTTACCCAATATGTTTGTATATGGACTGTTATATTTGAATGGATTCTAGTCTGGGCCTTGTTAAATTGGCGTCTGAGAAACGTTTATTACCTAATGCTTACAATAATTTTATTGTTTTTTGATAAAAGTCCTATTTTTAGGGGATATCCTTTTGAGCAAAAGAAACACTCCGTCATTCAGGCTCTTTGACGCTGAAATCTAAAAAAAAACAACTAAAATCTTGACTGAATGAATTTGGCATCTTTGAGTCTCAATTTATTCTCTATTTTAAAAATTTTTGTAACTTTTTGTTTATTTAATTTTTCAGAACCTGGCATGATCACTTTCAGTGAGCGTTTCATTTTCGTTCAAGAAAACAGCAACTTAATTATAAATGTACACCGAATAAATGGTCATGACGGCGACGTTTCGGTGAGATGCAGGTCGCTGCAGCAGACCGCCGAGTCTGGGACGGATTTTTTGGGTGGTGAACAAATCCTCAGTTTTCATGACCAAGTAGTAAGTTCTTTAATTTTTCTCTATTCTTTTTCTGTTTTTATGTTGTTTTATATTTTATCTTAGGTTTTTTTTTCTTTCTATGCCTTAAAACTAAGTAAAAATAATGATTGTCACTTTAGTGCATACTAAGAGGCTAAAAAGGGGTCATGCTCTTCGGCTAATATTCTTGTAATAGACTCTTTAGAAAGGGATATTTCGACTACAAGTTGGACCTCTTTTATTTTTACTTTTTGTTTACTTGTTGTTTACTTGTTTTAGATTTTTACTTGTTACTTGTTTGATGAAAAACCATTTTTCTTCAATTGAACTATATAGTAACAACATTATAAAGTAACTAGTACTAATACCACTACTACTACTACTACTACTACTACTTCCTTTTTTCTTAAACTTAAGCCATTTTTCTCAAATTGAACATTAAACCACCGACGTTTTTTTGAAAATTAATTTAAATACCAGGAACAGAAAAAAAAATTACAAAACAAGACATCATTTACAAGGGCAGGGGAGGGGGCGTGTCTCTCGCTGATTTTTTAGACGATTGGTAGGAAGGCCTTCGAACACGACAACAAGTAAAAGAAAATCTGGTTAAAACTGGAAAAGAGAATCCCGCCCAAGTTATACCTCTCTCTAAAAGGAAAGCTCCTACCCTTCTGCACTAAAGTTCAAATCTTAGGTTTCAGTCTTATTCCCTAAATTTTGCATTGTCTATTGGTATTTTATAATTATTTGTGTATTGTTAGTTTGTGCATTATCTGTGTATTGTTAGTATAATTTAATATTTAACACTGTAATGTTTTGTCCCTAAAGACTTGGAATTAAAACGTGCATTCTGATAATTCAATTTGATGATTTTGTTTGATAGAGAAATTTTTAATTTGATTATACAAGTTAGAATCCCACATACAAAACGTCAGTAAAAGCCAGATTTTGTATTTTTTTGGAAATTAAACTTTCAATATCCAATGGTCAATTCTAGAATGAGCTATCAATAAGAAGTATCTTAAGATTAACTTGAGACTGGTTTTGGTATTTAGATATTTTCTCCCTGTCTTATAAAACATCCATTTCACAGCTAAGCTGAGGAGGCTATGAGACGACGAATTCTGACGAATACTTTCCAAAGAGATGCATATTCTAATTCAACGGCTTTTGTGATTCGGTTGTCATTGTTAATTAGTTGGAACACAATTTGTAATTTACCGCAAAGAGTGAGGTATTGGCGAGGGGGCGGACCCCCTCATATTCGTAATAATTTCTATTCGTTTTAGTTTTAATGTTGCTCCTTACATTCAGTTAAAAAGATGATTTTTTATTTATTTAATTACGGTAACAAAACATAGCTGTTAATGCATATGAGTAACCTTGTAAAAAAGGCAGATTATGTAAAACATTACCGGATATTGTGAAAAAGAAAAAAAAAAGCTGCTAAAATTACATCTGGAGAAGTAGAAATATTTGTCAAAACAACAGATCAAAGGTGTAACAGGCAAATTATGTGGAAATTACTGGAAAGTAATTCCAGTAATACTGGAATTGCTAGAAAGTAGCATTGGAAAGGAATTTTGTCAAAACGTGATAAAAGTTGTAATACATCTTCTAATCCTTATGAAAGAGGACCTAAAGTGTTGTAATCTACAGTACCACTTTAAATTGAGTTTAATTCCTCGTCTTAATTTCTGCTTTTATTTTTCACAAAAAAACCCTCCCCCCATAGAATTGCCTAAATGTTAATGAAATCATAAAAAAAAATTGCACAAACTAATCCATGAGGATTTTAAGTTGCATCATTTTTCTCACTCCCTTCAGGAGTAGCGTTTCAGTTTTTATGAGTATAAGATTTTTATTAATAATACATAATATAAGTTAAAGATAAAATTTTTAGTCAAGTTAATTCGCTCTCTTGACTAATGTTTTTCTCAGTATTTATGTATGTATGTATTTTAATCTTTTTTTATTAATTAAATGACAGTTTTGTCGAAGATATTAAATAGAAATTATCTTGAAGGAAAATTAGTTGCAATGATTTAAAGAGAAAATATTTGCAAAATTTTGTAAAATGACATTTTTTGTATAATTCATTTTAATAAGATAAATAAATTTCATTCAGTTTTCTTAGTTTTCAATTTTGTATGTGATGTTTAGTATCAGCTTACTATTCGTGTAAAAACTGAACGCCTTATGGCTACTTGTTTTTATCATAGATAGGATGAGGAGAGAGGGAGAAGGGAGATACGATCTTCTTTAGGTTATGAGAAACTTTTGCGTTAACAAAAAAAGGCTTGATGTATTTTTTTCAATAAGGCAAAATTAGTGTTCCAATTCAAATTATGATGACAGAGCGGAATTTCAACCGTGTCTTCGAAATCGAGCTCTCTGAGCCAGGAGGAGGGGCTACAATCGGTCCAATTCCTAGAATGGCTGTCTCGATCAAACATGATGATGGTAACTATCATATTTTACTTAGAATTAAATCTAGAAATATTTTTCTGTGATGAATAGGCTAGAAATTCATTCGATATCGTATGCTAATATAGCCATGTTAAAGCTCTGTGATGAAACTAGGGACAAGTCTATTGGTATATCAAGCATTTCTTGTGTGCCGATTGGATCGTTTGGTCTCACAAAAAGTTTACAATTAAAACGATATAAAGCTATAGGAAACAGGTACAATTTGTCAGTTAGACAATGGAATAAATAGGCAAATATTTCAGTTGCTAATCTATTTCAGAATACTAGATCAACTACGAGAAAGGCATCCTAATTCGCCCTACCTTGTTAACTCAAATAAATGCTGGGGTTTTTTAAGACGTGCGTCTTTCTTTTTTTTCATTTTGTTTCGCACATACCCTATGATTTTGTTTTCTGCTCTCCTTTCTATGTTTTGTTAACGTTAGGTTTGTTTGTCTTGCTTACTTTTCCCCTTTTCTCCCGTTTATAAAGGTTCCGGACGTGAAGCGTAAAAATTTGGACTTTCATCATTATTAGTGAAAAACTTTTTTTTTTTCTTTTTTTCTATTCATTGTCTTATTGTAAAGTTATATTGGCTTTTCTATATTTTAATTTTGTTTGATTGTAAATATAGAAAGGCACGGTTGATTAAAAATAATTGATAAAAAGCTGATGATGATAATTCTTGGGTAATTGTCTGAGGAAATTTATATCTGGACGGTTTATAATGCGTATTAATTTGCTTTTGACTAGTTTTTCCCAACTGAAATTGGGCCATGCCCGACCTCACTATCTCTAAAATCTTGATCCCACCCCCTCGTGATATTTATATCTTGCTATTCAAATTTTACGTGTATTCAGCGGAATAAAGCTTAAACGGTCTCAAACTTGGTATCTTTTTGGGAATCGTCTTCTAGTCATATTTTATCCTTATGAAAAATATCGTCTGAATACAACACTGTTTACACAATGTATAACTTCATGACAATACTATCATATATCTTGTTTACTCTTGAAACACTTTGGAGTGTGACGTAATTCACGTGAAAAACATTTTTTTTAAAATTGAGTCTTTAAGGTTTATTTAGTCGAAAGGTGCACGCCCTGCCTATGACCAACCAAAGTATTCTCATGTTCCACCGGTGGGGCCTGCTCCCCACGTTGAGAATCACGGCTTTAGACTGTTGCTGCAAAATAATTTAGTAATAATTTAATTTAAATAATAAAATAATTTAGTAAAATAATCAAGACGACTACTCAGAAAGGTGATATGATGCTTATTTTATAGCTCTTCAAGAGTTGTTTGAAAATTCTGGTGGGATTTACCTCTGCCCTTGTATTTTCAGTGAAATGTGTTGTAGTGTTTTTGAGTGATGACCAAGCTGTTTGACAATTCTGGTGGGATTTTCCCCTACCCACGTATTTTCAGTGAAATGTTTGGTATTGTTTTTGAGTGCTGATCAAGTATTCTTTTGAAATTCTGCCTTTGTTTTGATGAATTACTTTAACAAGTTGCTGGATCTTCGATCCTTTTAACACACTAACCTCTCTATCCTTGAATGATTGATGCTTGAAACAGATACTTGAAGACGGATACTTGACAGATTATTGAAGATCTGTTGAAACAGATACTTGAAGACATATACTTGAAGATCTGTTGAAACTGATAATTGAAGAATAGAAACTTGGAACAGTCGTCACAAATTGACAAAACTTGAACCAATTGTTCCATGAGAATCAAATTTTATGGGATAAAGAAGACGGTTTTCCTGTGGATAGATGTATCCACATCTAAACACTTGTAATTGCCGCTTAACTGCATTTGTTGCACTCATAAAGGCCTTTACTAAAGCACCATAAATATTTCGTTTTGTTCTACGTTTTGATGTGGCTCTTTACTTTCACTTGAAATAACTTGTGTTTCTATGTAACAGCTGTCATGGAATTAGTTCCAGGTTCAAATAATTCCAACATTGCAGTAAGATCCGATAACTCCTGTTTCTATCTGAATCTCAAATTGGCAGATTCTATAAATTGAAGTGAAAACATTTTAGTGAAAACTGGACTGTCCCTTGAATGACAAGCTCAGCATCATTAAATGAAATGTCTTATCTTTACTTTTGGAATTTTTAAACTGAACCAAGCCTTCCTAAGGGGGCTGAATCTGCCCCATGGGGATACAGCTCCTCTAGTCTAGCCTCCATCTTACAACGAGCTTTCATCTTACTACACATTTTTTGTTGTTTTTTTTTGTTTTTTTTTATTCGGTTAGATAGTAGTATCATCGATCCTTTGGTACCTATTCTTACTTTGGTGAGTGTAATTCATTGGCTATGGTGTATGTGAGTGTCCCGGTCGTCATTTATATTCCCTGTGTCCCGGCTTTTAGTTTTCTTTTTCTCCTTTATTTTTCAGTTTTTTTCCTTTTTTTAGTTTTTTTTATTAGTTTTTTTTTCTTTTTAGTTTTTTTTAGTTTTTTTTTCTTTTTTAGTTTTTAGTTTTTTACTTTTTTTTATTTTTTAGCTTTTTTAGTTTTTTTAGTATTTCTTTTTAGTTTTTTTGTAGTTTTTACCTTTTTTAGTTTTTCTTCTTCTTTAGTATTAATGCTAAAGCCAAGGTTCGAACCTGGAACCTCTCGGACCTAGAACCTGGAACATAACGACATATAACGAACATATAACGAACATAATTAGAGATTGGTCATAATAGGAATGTTTTCTATTTTTCTTATTTAAAAGAGTTCAAATTTGTTACGTACGTGGTCTCCCAGTATCAAGTACTTTCATGTATTCAAGTATTCACGAAATCCACAGTATTCACTATGGACGACATCCAGTTTTTTTTTTTTTTTTTTTTTTTTTTTTTTTTTTTTTTTTTTTTTTTTTTTTTTTTTTTTTTTTTTTTTTTTAAGAGAATCAGTGTCTAATAGTTTTTTTTCGTAGGTAGAAGTTTGGGAAGGGCTAGTAACCGTTTTGCTGTTCCCATTACTGGTGATTTCAGCATATCTCACAGAGAAGAGAGGCTGTCCTTGCTTAAACCAAACCAAAACGAAAACCTTAAACCAAAACGGAAATCAAATCATAGATGAACCAAGTCTTCAGCAATCAGGTGAGGTTATGTTGATTCTGATATTTTACTCCATGTTTGTAGCATGGCTGTGGCTAACAGAAGGAATAACAGGTAATTGCTCTCGCTTATGACTGTGCTGTTACCGGTGTATCTGTTTCTGAATTTTACAGTAGTCTGTTGCTTATAGAGGAACATGCTAATGGAATTTCAAGTAATTCTATTTAAATGGTTTACTTTCTGAATTCTTAGTGCTAAATAATTCAATTAATTTCAAGCACAAATTATACTTTAAATAGGAAACAGTTTGTTTTTTTTATGTCAAGATTTCTGGCGACTTGATGATAGACCTGCAGTTTTACTGGTACTCGTGTATTTGCCCAAACACACTCAAGAAGTTTGCTTTGTTTGACCTGATCAAAACCGGTTTTTCACACCCATTTAGTTATAAATAGCTTATTCTTTCGTCAAATAAACTACGCTGCAGGAATATTTTAATTAAATATTTATTATATAGAGGTGGTTGGCTTAGGTTAGCTATTTAATATAATGTGTTCTAGGCAGCCTGCTTTCTATAATTCTTTGTTGTAGTTTCCATAGCTTTGTTACTAAATTACTATATTTTCATCTTATTTTGGTATATTTCATTATTGATAACCTAACTTCACTTCTTGAGTGTGTTAAGGATAATACACAAGTACTGTTTTAGCCATTAAAGATGCACCAGCAGTACGGAAAGTGACCAAAGCAGAATTTTTTTTATTTATTTTTTGTAATAAAAAAGGTTCAAATATTTTGACTCCACGTCCGGAAATATTTTTCAACGAAAAAAAATTAAACTAAATTTAAAAAAACAGCATATGAATAGAATACAAGGTAAAAGGTCCCGTGGTGGCGCAGTGGATTTGACCTTAGCTTGGTAAAACGGGACCGTGAGATCGAATCACGCTGCAGGAATGCACTGCAGGGCCGACGCAGGGACCTTAGTAGACAAGAAGCGTCGTTAATTCTTAAATAATAATAATACAAGGTAAAAGAAGAACCATTTCGTCACTTCATATAGTACGAAAAACAAGCAAAATCATTTTTAATTTGTTCCTTTTTTAACTGTTTTCTTTTTAATTTTGAAAAAATTCATTTTAACTTGCAAAAAAGTTCTTTTTACACAAAAAAGAAAACTGTCTTTGCCCCATAGTCATCCTGATTTTGCTTGTTTTTCTTTGAAGTGACGAACAGTTGATGGATAGATGACTTTTGGTTTTCACCTGAATTTTTTGGTTCTCAATTTGCCTTTTATTTTATGAATATGTTTTTTTTTTTTCAATTTTCCTTCTTATTTTTTTTTTTTTTTATTTATCTTAAAAATTTGGTGATTTTCCTAGGGGTTCTTTTTCTTGTAGTAAGGGTAAATCTTAGTTCAGACACATTGTTTTACAGCAGATAGCTATTCATTATCAACAAGTAAATTGAAGAAACGGGATTCTTCTGCTTGTTAAGGAAATAATGTAAATGCTACAATGTAGCCACATTGTGCTGTAATACCAGATGGGAGTCTACCACCTCTTATATCATTAATTTTACAAGGTTTTAGACAATTTCTGTAATTTGTGTGTTTGGTGGTGTTTTGTTGAATTTAATATCTTCCTCCAAGAGTAGGGGTAACTGATAAGAGTGGAAACTCGCGCTAGTGAAAAAAAGTCAGTTTTTTCTCAAAAAAAAATCTCAAAAAAGTCATATCTTTCAGTTTTTTTATGCAAATTTTCTAATTATTTAGAGACTCTTTTGATGTTTTCACCTGCCACAGCGTTGTGTTTGGCGTAAGTACTTTTCAATTCCCACCTTTCCATGTTAAATTACGAAAGATCCTACTCATATCACTAACCCATACTGTTTGATTGAACAGAGGAAGGTTGAAGACCTTCCTCTTGAAAATTGAGTTCATCAATATAAAATTTGTGTGCATGTCCTTGGGCAATATCTTTTCACAGAACTAGGTTATCTTTCATTTTTTTCCCCAAGAATAAATAAAATCAGATAAATTCGTAATTAATTTTATTAGAAATTTCATATACGAAATATTAAAAGTTTGAACCATGTCATTTCGTAATAAATAGAGTGTGGTGCCACAGACTTGATTTTGAATACTTAAATACGTTTGAAAGCCGGTGAAAAATAGCTATATTGCATCGATAAGAAGCTGGCATTCTCAATTGGAAATCTCCCGAGAAAAAAGGAATAAAACAAGAGCTAAGAGCTCATATGGCACTTGTGACGAGGTCGGAAGTACCAAGAGCTCATATGGCATGAGCTCTAGCAAAATTATAAGAAACAATAGATTAATTAAAAAAAAATAATCAGAAGCTTAATGCCGGTCGGGATTTAAAATAAGAGCTCTGAGACACAAGGTCCTTTTAAACATCAAAATTCATTAAGATCTGATCACTCACTCGCTAGTTAAAAATACCTAATTTTTTTAATTTATCCTGTCCCTTCAGCCCCCCCAGATGTTCGAATCCGGGAAAACAACTTTATCAAGTCAATTTGTGCAGGTCCCTGACACACCTACCAATTTTCATCGTCCTAGCACGTCCAGAAGCACCGAACTTGCCAAAGCACTGGACCCTCCTAACTCCCCCAAAGAGAATGGATCCAGTCCAGTTTCGTCAATCAAGTATCTACGACATTTGCTTATTCTACCCACCAGTTATTCCACCTCCAAGTTTCATCCCGATCTCTCCACTCTAAGCAATTTCTAAGATTTCTGGTTTCCCCCTCCAACTTTCCCCCAATGTCACCAGAACTCGCCGGGGTTTAAAATAAGAGCTCTGATGCATGAGTTCCTTCTAAATGTCAAATTCAAAATTACCTCACGATCGGTCACCCGCTCTTAAGTTAAAAATACCTAATTTTTTATAATTTTTCCGATTAACACCCCCTACAACTCCCCCGAAGAGAGTGGATCCGTTTCGGTTATGTCAATCACGTATCTAGGACTTGTCCTTATTCTTCCCACCAAGTTTCATCCTGATCTCTCCACTCTAAGCGTTTTCCAAGATATGCGGTCCCCCCCCCCCAAAAAAAAATCCCCCCAATGACACTGAATCCGATCAGAATCTAAAACATGAGATCTGAGTTACGAGGTTTTTCTAAATATGAAATTCAAGATCTGATCACTCCTTCGTAAGTTAAAAATACCTCATTTTTTCTAATTTTTCAGAATTAGCCCTCCCACCAACTCCCCAAAAAAGAGTGAATCCGTTTTGGTTATGTCAATTACGTATCTAGGACTTGTGCTTATTTTTCCCACTAAGTTTCATCCCGATCCCTCTATTCTAAGCATTTCCCAAAATTTTAGGTTTCCCTCTCCAACTCCCCTCAATGTCACCTGATCCAGACGGTATTTAAGATAAGAGCTCTGAGACATGATATTCTTCTAAACATTAAATTTAATTAAGATCCGATCACCCGTTCGTAAAAATAGCTTCATTTTTTCTAATTTTTCTTAATTAGCCGTCCCCCCACTCCCCCCAGATGGTCGAATCTGGGAAACAACTACATCTAATTTAACTGGTCTGGTCCCTGATACGCCTGCCAAGTTTCATCGTCCTAGCTTATCTGGAAGTGCCTAAACTAGCGAAACTGGGACCGACAGACCAACAGAATTTGCGATCACTATATGTCACTTGGCAAATACCAAGTGCTATACAAGGTAATTTTAGTCTCTGGGGATGGAATATTTGGTTGAAGGTTGGCTTCAGTACGGCTTATTTTTGAAAAGGGTTATTTCCTGGCTTTGGGCAAACCATGGATGGAAGTAGTTATAAGCCCTCCTAAATTGAAGGAAAACTCGACTTTCTTAAAACTTGAAACCCTCTCCCCCTCACCCTATTTGAGATAGGGTTTGTGATATCAGAGCTTAATATGAGCCCTGATCCTAATAATCTTTGGTCTAGCTTTCATTTGGATCCGTTGCTCCATTCGCAAGTTATAATAAATTAAACAAAAAGCTTGACTTTTTTCAGCACTTAAAACCCACTCCCCCTCGTTCTATTTGAGCTAGGGTTTTCATATAAAAACTTGATGCCTGTCATGGTCTTAGGCATCATTGGTTCAATCTTCATTGACATCTGTCATTCCACTCGCAAGTTGAACTTAATTAAATGCCCCACCCCCCTAATTAAGCTAGGGTCTTCATCTCCAAACAATATGCGTCTTATGGTTTTGGCATCTTTGGCTTGGCTTTCATTGAGATCCATTACTTCATTCGCAAGTTAAGCTGAGCCAAACAAAAAACTCGACTTTGTTAGCACTTAAAGCCCCTTTCCCTCACCCCAATTAAGCTTGGGTCTCCATCCCAGAACTCAATGCATATCATACCCTTAGGCATCTTTATTCAATTTTCATCGAAATTCATCTCTCCATTTGCAAGTTACACTGAATTAAATGAAAAACTCATGTTTTTTTTAACACTTAAAGCCCCCTCGCCCTAATTAAGCTCAATTTCTATCCAAATAGTTGAATTTTAACTCAAATCTCACAGGCGGTTCTCTTGCTATACTCGATTGCATAGACGGGCGGATAGACAGGCAGATTTCAAAAACCTATCTTGATGGATATTTTCCACTACCCAAATAGTGATTCGTCTGAATACCTGAATTAGCTGGAATTTGAAAAAGAAGTACATTAACAGTATCTTAAGCAATAAGTATTTCGTAATCTTACTTAAGTATCAAGTAATAAGTACGCCCTAGATTTTTTACTTAAGTACAAGTAATGGAAAATTTTACTTCTATTATAAACATTTATTAACATTTGCAAGTTATACTAAATTAAACAGAAAACTTAATTTTCTTAATTTTCTAAACCTGTTTTTATTGAAGTAGTACTTGAAGTAAAATTACTTCAAGTAAGTGACAGCACTGTTACCCAATATGTTTGTATATGGACTGTTATATTTGAATGGATTCTAGTCTGGGCCTTGTTAAATTGGCGTCTGAGAAATGTTTATTACCTAATGCTTACAATAATTTTATTGTTTTTTGATAAAAGTCCTATTTTTAGGGGATATCCTTTTGAGCAAAAGAAACACTCCGTCATTCAGGCTCTTTGACGCTGAAATCTAAAAAAAAAAAAAAACTAAAATCTTGACTGAATGAATTTGGCATCTTTGAGTCTCAATTTATTCTCTATTTTAAAAATTTTTGTAACTTTTTGTTTATTTAATTTTTCAGAACCTGGCATGATCACTTTCAGTGAGCGTTTCATTTTCGTTCAAGAAAACAGCAACTTAATTATAAATGTACACCGAATAAATGGTCATGACGGCGACGTTTCGGTGAGATGCAGGTCGCTGCAGCAGACCGCCGAGTCTGGGACGGATTTTTTGGGTGGTGAACAAATCCTCAGTTTTCATGACCAAGTAGTAAGTTCTTTAATTTTTCTCTATTCTTTTTCTGTTTTTATGTTGTTTTATATTTTATCTTAGGTTTTTTTTTCTTTCTCTGCCTTAAAACTAAGTAAAAATAATGATTGTCACTTTAGTGCATACTAAGAGGCTAAAAAGGGGTCATGCTCTTCGGCTAATATTCTTGTAATAGACTCTTTAGAAAGGGATGTTTCGACTACAAGTTGGACCTCTTTTATTTTTACTTTTTGTTTACTTGTTGTTTACTTGTTTTAGATTTTTACTTGTTACTTGTTTGATGAAAAACCATTTTTCTTCAATTGAACTATATAGTAACAACATTATAAAGTAACTAGTACTAATACCACTACTACTACTACTACTACTACTACTTCCTTTTTTCTTAAACTTAAGCCATTTTTCTTAAATTGAACATTAAACCACCGACGTTTTTTTGAAAATTAATTTAAATACCAGGAACAGAAAAAAAAATTACAAAACAAGACATCATTTACAAGGGCAGGGGAGGGGGCGTGTCTCTCGCTGATTTTTTAGACGATTGGTAGGAAGGCCTTCGAACACGACAACAAGCAAAAGAAAATCTGGTTAAAACTGGAAAAGAGAATCCCGCCCAAGTTATACCTCTCTCTAAAAGGAAAGCTCCTACCCTTCTGCACTAAAGTTCAAATCTTAGGTTTCAGTCTTATTCCCTAAATTTTGCATTGTCTATTGGTATTTTATAATTATTTGTGTATTGTTAGTTTGTGCATTATCTGTGTATTGTTAGTATAATTTAATATTTAACACTGTAATGTTTTGTCCCTAAAGACTTGGAATTAAAACGTGCATTCTGATAATTCAATTTGATGATTTTGTTTGATAGAGAAATTTTTAATTTGATTATACAAGTTAGAATCCCACATACAAAACGTCAGTAAAAGCCAGATTTTGTATTTTTTTGGAAATTAAACTTTCAATATCCAATGGTCAATTCTAGAATGAGCTATCAATAAGAAGTATCTTAAGATTAACTTGAGACTGGTTTTGGTATTTAGATATTTTCTCCCTGTCTTATAAAACATCCATTTCACAGCTAAGCTGAGGAGGCTATGAGACGACGAATTCTGACGAATACTTTCCAAAGAGATGCATATTCTAATTCAACGGCTTTTGTGATTCGGTTGTCATTGTTAATTAGTTGGAACACAATTTGTAATTTACCGCAAAGAGTGAGGTATTGGCGAGGGGGCGGACCCCCTCATATTCGTAATAATTTCTATTCGTTTTAGTTTTAATGTTGCTCCTTACATTCAGTTAAAAAGATTATTTTTTCTTTATTTAATTACGGTAACAAAACATAGCTGTTAATGCATATGAGTAACCTTGTAAAAAAGGCAGATTATGTAAAACATTACCGGATATTGTGAAAAAGAAAAAAAAAAGCTGCTAAAATTACATCTGGAGAAGTAGAAATATTTGTCAAAACAACAGATCAAAGGTGTAACAGGCAAATTATGTGGAAATTACTGGAAAGTAATTCCAGTAATACTGGAATTGCTAGAAAGTAGCATTGGAAAGGAATTTTGTCAAAACGTGATAAAAGTTGTAATACATCTTCTAATCCTTATGAAAGAGGACCTAAAGTGTTGTAATCTACAGTACCACTTTAAATTGAGTTTAATTCCTCGTCTTAATTTCTGCTTTTATTTTTCACAAAAAAACCCTCCCCCCATAGAATTGCCTAAATGTTAATGAAATCATAAAAAAAAATTGCACAAACTAATCCATGAGGATTTTCAGTTGCATCATTTTTCTCACTCCCTTCAGGAGTAGCGTTTCAGTTTTTATGAGTATAAGATTTTTATTAATAATACATAATATAAGTTAAAGATAAAATTTTTAGTCAAGTTAATTCGCTCTCTTGACTAATGTTTTTCTCAGTATTTATGTATGTATGTATTTTAATCTTTTTTTATTAATTAAATGACAGTTTTGTCGAAGATATTAAATAGAAATTATCTTGAAGGATTGAAGGAAAATTAGTTGCAATGATTTAAAGAGAAAATATTTGCAAAATTTTGTAAAATGACATTTTTTGTATAATTCATTTTAATAAGATAAATAAATTTCATTCAGTTTTCTTAGTTTTCAATTTTGTATGTGATGTTTAGTATCAGCTTACTATTCGTGTAAAAACTGAACGCCTTATGGCTACTTGTTTTTATCATAGATAGGATGAGGAGAGAGGGAGAAGGGAGATACGATCTTCTTTAGGTTATGAGAAACTTTTGCGTTAACAAAAAAAGGCTTGATGTATTTTTTTCAATAGGGCAAAATTAGTGTTCCAATTCAAATTATGATGACAGAGCGGAATTTCAACCGTGTCTTCGAAATCGAGCTCTCTGAGCCAGGAGGAGGGGCTACAATCGGTCCAATTCCTAGAATGGCTGTCTCGATCAAACATGATGATGGTAACTATCATATTTTACTTAGAATTAAATCTAGAAATATTTTTCTGTGATGGATAGGCTAGAAATTCATTCGATATCGTATGCTAATATAGCCATGTTAAAGCTCTGTGATGAAACTAGGGACAAGTCTATTGGTATATCAAGCATTTCTTGTGTGCCGATTGGATCGTTTGGTCTCACAAAAAGTTTACAATTAAAACGATATAAAGCTATAGGAAACAGGTACAATTTGTCAGTTAGACAATGGAATAAATAGGCAAATATTTCAGTTGCTAATCTATTTCAGAATACTAGATCAACTACGAGAAAGGCATCCTAATTCGCCCTACCTTGTTAACTCAAATAAATGCTGGGGTTTTTTAAGACGTGCGTCTTTCTTTTTTTTCATTTTGTTTCGCACATACCCTATGATTTTGTTTTCTGCTCTCCTTTCTATGTTTTGTTAACGTTAGGTTTGTTTGTCTTGCTTACTTTTCCCCTTTTCTCCCGTTTATAAAGGTTCCGGACGTGAAGCGTAAAAATTTGGACTTTCATCATTATTAGTGAAAAACTTTTTTTTTTTCTTTTTTTCTATTCATTGTCTTATTGTAAAGTTATATTGGCTTTTCTATATTTTAATTTTGTTTGATTGTAAATATAGAAAGGCACGGTTGATTAAAAATAATTGATAAAAAGCTGATGATGATAATTCTTGGGTAATTGTCTGAGGAAATTTATATCTGGACGGTTTATAATGCGTATTAATTTGCTTTTGACTAGTTTTTCCCAACTGAAATTGGGCCATGCCCGACCTCACTATCTCTAAAATCTTGATCCCCCCCCTCGTGATATTTATATCTTGCTATTCAAATTTTACGTGTATTCAGCGGAATAAAGCTTAAACGGTCTCAAACTTGGTATCTTTTTGGGAATCGTCTTCTAGTCATATTTTATCCTTATGAAAAATATCGTCTGAATACAACACTGTTTACACAATGTATAACTTCATGACAATACTATCATATATCTTGTTTACTCTTGAAACACTTTGGAGTGTGACGTAATTCACGTGAAAAACATTTTTTTTAAAATTGAGTCTTTAAGGTTTATTTAGTCGAAAGGTGCACGCCCTGCCTATGACCAACCAAAGTATTCTCATGTTCCACCGGTGGGGCCTGCTCCCCACGTTGAGAATCACGGCTTTAGACTGTTGCTGCAAAATAATTTAGTAATAATTTAATTTAAATAATAAAATAATTTAGTAAAATAATCAAGACGACTACTCAGAAAGGTGATATGATGCTTATTTTATAGCTCTTCAAGAGTTGTTTGAAAATTCTGGTGGGATTTACCTCTGCCCTTGTATTTTCAGTGAAATGTGTTGTAGTGTTTTTGAGTGATGACCAAGCTGTTTGACAATTCTGGTGGGATTTTCCCCTACCCACGTATTTTCAGTGAAATGTTTGGTATTGTTTTTGAGTGCTGATCAAGTATTCTTTTGAAATTCTGCCTTTGTTTTGATGAATTACTTTAACAAGTTGCTGGATCTTCGATCCTTTTAACACACTAACCTCTCTATCCTTGAATGATTGATGCTTGAAACAGATACTTGAAGACGGATACTTGACAGATTATTGAAGATCTGTTGAAACAGATACTTGAAGACATATACTTGAAGATCTGTTGAAACTGATAATTGAAGAATAGAAACTTGGAACAGTCGTCACAAATTGACAAAACTTGAACCAATTGTTCCATGAGAATCAAATTTTATGGGATAAAGAAGACGGTTTTCCTGTGGATAGATGTATCCACATCTAAACACTTGTAATTGCCGCTTAACTGCATTTGTTGCACTCATAAAGGCCTTTACTAAAGCACCATAAATATTTCGTTTTGTTCTACGTTTTGATGTGGCTCTTTACTTTCACTTGAAATAACTTGTGTTTCTATGTAACAGCTGTCATGGAATTAGTTCCAGGTTCAAATAATTCCAACATTGCAGTAAGATCCGATAACTCCTGTTTCTATCTGAATCTCAAATTGGCAGATTCTATAAATTGAAGTGAAAACATTTTAGTGAAAACTGAACTGTCCCTTGAATGACAAGCTCAGCATCATTAAATGAAATGTCTTATCTTTACTTTTGGAATTTTTAAACTGAACCAAGCCTTCCTAAGGGGGCTGAATCTGCCCCATGGGGATACAGCTCCTCTAGTCTAGCCTCCATCTTACAACGAGCTTTCATCTTACTACACATTTTTTGTTGTTTTTTTTTGTTTTTTTTTATTCGGTTAGATAGTAGTATCATCGATCCTTTGGTACCTATTCTTACTTTGGTGAGTGTAATTCATTGGCTATGGTGTATGTGAGTGTCCCGGTCGTCATTTATATTCCCTGTGTCCCGGCTTTTAGTTTTCTTTTTCTCCTTTATTTTTCAGTTTTTTTCCTTTTTTTAGTTTTTTTTATTAGTTTTTTTTTCTTTTTAGTTTTTTTTAGTTTTTTTTTCTTTTTTAGTTTTTAGTTTTTTACTTTTTTTTATTTTTTAGCTTTTTTAGTTTTTTTAGTATTTCTTTTTAGTTTTTTTGTAGTTTTTACCTTTTTTAGTTTTTCTTCTTCTTTAGTATTAATGCTAAAGCCAAGGTTCGAACCTGGAACCTCTCGGACCTAGAACCTGGAACATAACGACATATAACGAACATATAACGAACATAATTAGAGATTGGTCATAATAGGAATGTTTTCTATTTTTCTTATTTAAAAGAGTTCAAATTTGTTACGTACGTGGTCTCCCAGTATCAAGTACTTTCATGTATTCAAGTATTCACGAAATCCACAGTATTCACTATGGACGACATCCAGTTTTTTTTTTTTTTTTTTTTTTTTTTTTTTTTTTTTTTTTTTTTTTTTTTTTTTTTTTTTTTTTTTTTTTTTAAGAGAATCAGTGTCTAATAGTTTTTTTTCGTAGGTAGAAGTTTGGGAAGGGCTAGTAACCGTTTTGCTGTTCCCATTACTGGTGATTTCAGCATATCTCACAGAGAAGAGAGGCTGTCCTTGCTTAAACCAAACCAAAACGAAAACCTTAAACCAAAACGGAAATCAAATCATAGATGAACCAAGTCTTCAGCAATCAGGTGAGGTTATGTTGATTCTGATATTTTACTCCATGTTTGTAGCATGGCTGTGGCTAACAGAAGGAATAACAGGTAATTGCTCTCGCTTATGACTGTGCTGTTACCGGTGTATCTGTTTCTGAATTTTACAGTAGTCTGTTGCTTATAGAGGAACATGCTAATGGAATTTCAAATAATTCTATTTAAATGGTTTACTTTCTGAATTCTTAGTGCTAAATAATTCAATTAATTTCAAGCACAAATTATACTTTAAATAGGAAACAGTTTGTTTTTTTTATGTCAAGATTTCTGGCGACTTGATGATAGACCTGCAGTTTTAGTGGTACTCGTGTATTTGCCCAAACACACTCAAGAAGTTTGCTTTGTTTGACCTGATCAAAACCGGTTTTTCACACCCATTTAGTTATAAATAGCTTATTCTTTCGTCAAATAAACTACGCTGCAGGAATATTTTAATTAAATATTTATTATATAGAGGTGGTTGGCTTAGGTTAGGTATTTAATATAATGTGTTCTAGGCAGCCTGCTTTCTATAATTCTTTGTTGTAGTTTCCATAGCTTTGTTACTAAATTACTATATTTTCATCTTATTTTGGTATATTTCATTATTGATAACCTAACTTCACTTCTTGAGTGTGTTAAGGATAATACACAAGTACTGTTTTAGCCATTAAAGATGCACCAGCAGTACGGAAAGTGACCAAAGCAGAATTTTTTTTATTTATTTTTTGTAATAAAAAAGGTTCAAATATTTTGACTCCACGTCCGGAAATATTTTTCAACGAAAAAAAATTAAACTAAATTTAAAAAAACAGCATATGAATAGAATACAAGGTAAAAGGTCCCGTGGTGGCGCAGTGGATTTGACCTTAGCTTGGTAAAACGGGACCGTGAGATCGAATCACGCTGCAGGAATGCACTGCAGGGCCGACGCAGGGACCTTAGTAGACAAGAAGCGTCGTTAATTCTTAAATAATAATAATACAAGGTAAAAGAAGAACCATTTCGTCACTTCATATAGTACGAAAAACAAGCAAAATCATTTTTAATTTGTTCCTTTTTTAACTGTTTTCTTTTTAATTTTGAAAAAATTCATTTTAACTTGCAAAAAAGTTCTTTTTACACAAAAAAGAAAACTGTCTTTGCCCCATAGTCATCCTGATTTTGCTTGTTTTTCTTTGAAGTGACGAACAGTTGATGGATAGATGACTTTTGGTTTTCACCTGAATTTTTTGGTTCTCAATTTGCCTTTTATTTTATGTATATGTTTTTTTTTTTCAATTTTCCTTCTTATTTTTTTTTTTTTTTATTTATCTTAAAAATTTGGTGATTTTCCTAGGGGTTCTTTTTCTTGTAGTAAGGGTAAATCTTAGTTCAGACACATTGTTTTACAGCAGATAGCTATTCATTATCAACAAGTAAATTGAAGAAACGGGATTCTTCTGCTTGTTAAGGAAATAATGTAAATGCTACAATGTAGCCACATTGTGCTGTAATACCAGATGGGAGTCTACCACCTCTTATATCATTAATTTTACAAGGTTTTAGACAATTTCTGTAATTTGTGTGTTTGGTGGTGTTTTGTTGAATTTAATATCTTCCTCCAAGAGTAGGGGTAACTGATAAGAGTGGAAACTCGCGCTAGTGAAAAAAAGTCAGTTTTTTCTCAAAAAAAAAATCTCAAAAAAGTCATATCTTTCAGTTTTTTTATGCAAATTTTCTAATTATTTAGAGACTCTTTTGATGTTTTCACCTGCCACAGCGTTGTGTTTGGCGTAAGTACTTTTCAATTCCCACCTTTCCATGTTAAATTACGAAAGATCCTACTCATATCACTAACCCATACTGTTTGATTGAACAGAGGAAGGTTGAAGACCTTCCTCTTGAAAATTGAGTTCATCAATATAAAATTTGTGTGCATGTCCTTGGGCAATATCTTTTCACAGAACTAGGTTATCTTTCATTTTTTTCCCCAAGAATAAATAAAATCAGATAAATTCGTAATTAATTTTATTAGAAATTTCATATACGAAATATTAAAAGTTTGAACCATGTCATTTCGTAATAAATAGAGTGTGGTGCCACAGACTTGATTTTGAATACTTAAATACGTTTGAAAGCCGGTGAAAAATAGCTATATTGCATCGATAAGAAGCTGGCATTCTCAATTGGAAATCTCCCGAGAAAAAAGGAATAAAACAAGAGCTAAGAGCTCATATGGCACTTGTGACGAGGTCGGAAGTACCAAGAGCTCATATGGCATGAGCTCTAGCAAAATTATAAGAAACAATAGATTAATTAAAAAAAAATAATCAGAAGCTTAATGCCGGTCGGGATTTAAAATAAGAGCTCTGAGACACAAGGTCCTTTTAAACATCAAAATTCATTAAGATCTGATCACTCACTCGCTAGTTAAAAATACCTAATTTTTTTAATTTATCCTGTCCCTTCAGCCCCCCCAGATGTTCGAATCCGGGAAAACAACTTTATCAAGTCAATTTGTGCAGGTCCCTGACACACCTACCAATTTTCATCGTCCTAGCACGTCCAGAAGCACCGAACTTGCCAAAGCACTGGACCCTCCTAACTCCCCCAAAGAGAATGGATCCAGTCCAGTTTCGTCAATCAAGTATCTACGACATTTGCTTATTCTACCCACCAGTTATTCCACCTCCAAGTTTCATCCCGATCTCTCCACTCTAAGCAATTTCTAAGATTTCTGGTTTCCCCCTCCAACTTTCCCCCAATGTCACCAGAACTCGCCGGGGTTTAAAATAAGAGCTCTGATGCATGAGTTCCTTCTAAATGTCAAATTCAAAATTACCTCACGATCGGTCACCCGCTCTTAAGTTAAAAATACCTAATTTTTTATAATTTTTCCGATTAACACCCCCTACAACTCCCCCGAAGAGAGTGGATCCGTTTCGGTTATGTCAATCACGTATCTAGGACTTGTCCTTATTCTTCCCACCAAGTTTCATCCTGATCTCTCCACTCTAAGCGTTTTCCAAGATATGCGGTCCCCCCCCCCAAAAAAAAAAATCCCCCCAATGACACTGAATCCGATCAGAATCTAAAACATGAGATCTGAGTTACGAGGTTTTTCTAAATATGAAATTCAAGATCTGATCACTCCTTCGTAAGTTAAAAATACCTCATTTTTTCTAATTTTTCAGAATTAGCCCTCCCACCAACTCCCCAAAAAAGAGTGAATCCGTTTTGGTTATGTCAATTACGTATCTAGGACTTGTGCTTATTTTTCCCACTAAGTTTCATCCCGATCCCTCTATTCTAAGCATTTCCCAAAATTTTAGGTTTCCCTCTCCAACTCCCCTCAATGTCACCTGATCCAGACGGTATTTAAGATAAGAGCTCTGAGACATGATATTCTTCTAAACATTAAATTTAATTAAGATCCGATCACCCGTTCGTAAAAATAGCTTCATTTTTTCTAATTTTTCTTAATTAGCCGTCCCCCCACTCCCCCCAGATGGTCGAATCTGGGAAACAACTACATCTAATTTAACTGGTCTGGTCCCTGATACGCCTGCCAAGTTTCATCGTCCTAGCTTATCTGGAAGTGCCTAAACTAGCGAAACTGGGACCGACAGACCAACAGAATTTGCGATCACTATATGTCACTTGGCAAATACCAAGTGCTATACAAGGTAATTTTAGTCTCTGGGGATGGAATATTTGGTTGAAGGTTGGCTTCAGTACGGCTTATTTTTGAAAAGGGTTATTTCCTGGCTTTGGGCAAACCATGGATGGAAGTAGTTATAAGCCCTCCTAAATTGAAGGAAAACTCGACTTTCTTAAAACTTGAAACCCTCTCCCCCTCACCCTATTTGAGATAGGGTTTGTGATATCAGAGCTTAATATGAGCCCTGATCCTAATAATCTTTGGTCTAGCTTTCATTTGGATCCGTTGCTCCATTCGCAAGTTATAATAAATTAAACAAAAAGCTTGACTTTTTTCAGCACTTAAAACCCACTCCCCCTCGTTCTATTTGAGCTAGGGTTTTCATATAAAAACTTGATGCCTGTCATGGTCTTAGGCATCATTGGTTCAATCTTCATTGACATCTGTCATTCCACTCGCAAGTTGAACTTAATTAAATGCCCCACCCCCCTAATTAAGCTAGGGTCTTCATCTCCAAACAATATGCGTCTTATGGTTTTGGCATCTTTGGCTTGGCTTTCATTGAGATCCATTACTTCATTCGCAAGTTAAGCTGAGCCAAACAAAAAACTCGACTTTGTTAGCACTTAAAGCCCCTTTCCCTCACCCCAATTAAGCTTGGGTCTCCATCCCAGAACTCAATGCATATCATACCCTTAGGCATCTTTATTCAATTTTCATCGAAATTCATCTCTCCATTTGCAAGTTACACTGAATTAAATGAAAAACTCATGTTTTTTTTAACACTTAAAGCCCCCTCGCCCTAATTAAGCTCAATTTCTATCCAAATAGTTGAATTTTAACTCAAATCTCACAGGCGGTTCTCTTGCTATACTCGATTGCATAGACGGGCGGATAGACAGGCAGATTTCAAAAACCTATCTTGATGGATATTTTCCACTACCCAAATAGTGATTCGTCTGAATACCTGAATTAGCTGGAATTTGAAAAAGAAGTACATTAACAGTATCTTAAGCAATAAGTATTTCGTAATCTTACTTAAGTATCAAGTAATAAGTACGCCCTAGATTTTTTACTTAAGTACAAGTAATGGAAAATTTTACTTCTATTATAAACATTTATTAACATTTGCAAGTTATACTAAATTAAACAGAAAACTTAATTTTCTTAATTTTCTAAACCTGTTTTTATTGAAGTAGTACTTGAAGTAAAATTACTTCAAGTAAGTGACAGCACTGTTACCCAATATGTTTGTATATGGACTGTTATATTTGAATGGATTCTAGTCTGGGCCTTGTTAAATTGGCGTCTGAGAAATGTTTATTACCTAATGCTTACAATAATTTTATTGTTTTTTGATAAAAGTCCTATTTTTAGGGGATATCCTTTTGAGCAAAAGAAACACTCCGTCATTCAGGCTCTTTGACGCTGAAATCTAAAAAAAAAAAAAAACTAAAATCTTGACTGAATGAATTTGGCATCTTTGAGTCTCAATTTATTCTCTATTTTAAAAATTTTTGTAACTTTTTGTTTATTTAATTTTTCAGAACCTGGCATGATCACTTTCAGTGAGCGTTTCATTTTCGTTCAAGAAAACAGCAACTTAATTATAAATGTACACCGAATAAATGGTCATGACGGCGACGTTTCGGTGAGATGCAGGTCGCTGCAGCAGACCGCCGAGTCTGGGACGGATTTTTTGGGTGGTGAACAAATCCTCAGTTTTCATGACCAAGTAGTAAGTTCTTTAATTTTTCTCTATTCTTTTTCTGTTTTTATGTTGTTTTATATTTTATCTTAGGTTTTTTTTTCTTTCTCTGCCTTAAAACTAAGTAAAAATAATGATTGTCACTTTAGTGCATACTAAGAGGCTAAAAAGGGGTCATGCTCTTCGGCTAATATTCTTGTAATAGACTCTTTAGAAAGGGATGTTTCGACTACAAGTTGGACCTCTTTTATTTTTACTTTTTGTTTACTTGTTGTTTACTTGTTTTAGATTTTTACTTGTTACTTGTTTGATGAAAAACCATTTTTCTTCAATTGAACTATATAGTAACAACATTATAAAGTAACTAGTACTAATACCACTACTACTACTACTACTACTACTACTTCCTTTTTTCTTAAACTTAAGCCATTTTTCTTAAATTGAACATTAAACCACCGACGTTTTTTTGAAAATTAATTTAAATACCAGGAACAGAAAAAAAAATTACAAAACAAGACATCATTTACAAGGGCAGGGGAGGGGGCGTGTCTCTCGCTGATTTTTTAGACGATTGGTAGGAAGGCCTTCGAACACGACAACAAGCAAAAGAAAATCTGGTTAAAACTGGAAAAGAGAATCCCGCCCAAGTTATACCTCTCTCTAAAAGGAAAGCTCCTACCCTTCTGCACTAAAGTTCAAATCTTAGGTTTCAGTCTTATTCCCTAAATTTTGCATTGTCTATTGGTATTTTATAATTATTTGTGTATTGTTAGTTTGTGCATTATCTGTGTATTGTTAGTATAATTTAATATTTAACACTGTAATGTTTTGTCCCTAAAGACTTGGAATTAAAACGTGCATTCTGATAATTCAATTTGATGATTTTGTTTGATAGAGAAATTTTTAATTTGATTATACAAGTTAGAATCCCACATACAAAACGTCAGTAAAAGCCAGATTTTGTATTTTTTTGGAAATTAAACTTTCAATATCCAATGGTCAATTCTAGAATGAGCTATCAATAAGAAGTATCTTAAGATTAACTTGAGACTGGTTTTGGTATTTAGATATTTTCTCTCTGTCTTATAAAACATCCATTTCACAGCTAAGCTGAGGAGGCTATGAGACGACGAATTCTGACGAATACTTTCCAAAGAGATGCATATTCTAATTCAACGGCTTTTGTGATTCGGTTGTCATTGTTAATTAGTTGGAACACAATTTGTAATTTACCGCAAAGAGTGAGGTATTGGCGAGGGGGCGGACCCCCTCATATTCGTAATAAATTCTATTCGTTTTAGTTTTAATGTTGCTCCTTACATTCAGTTAAAAAGATGATTTTTTCTTTATTTAATTACGGTAACAAAACATAGCTGTTAATGCATATGAGTAACCTTGTAAAAAAGGCAGATTATGTAAAACATTACAGGATATTGTGAAAAAGAAAAAAAAAGCTGCTAAAATTACATCTGGAGAAGTAGAAATATTTGTCAAAACAACAGATCAAAGGTGTAACAGGCAAATTATGTGGAAATTACTGGAAAGTAATTCCAGTAATACTGGAATTGCTAGAAAGTAGCATTGGAAAGGAATTTTGTCAAAACGTGATAAAAGTTGTAATACATCTTCTAATCCTTATGAAAGAGGACCTAAAGTGTTGTAATCTACAGTACCACTTTAAATTGAGTTTAATTCCTCGTCTTAATTTCTCGTCTAAATCTCGTAAAATTATTACGTGTATGATTGGCTCACCTCCTCCTAATACCTCGCTCTTTAAGCTAAAGCATTTTTAGTAATTTCAACTATTTATTCTACGGCTTTTGTGATTCAGGGGTCATTCTTAAGAAATTGGGACAAGATTTAAGCTTTAGTGTAAAGAGCGAGGTACTGACGAGGGGGTGAATCCCTTCATATACGTAATAAAAACATGAGAATACAGAAGTACGTTACGTAAGCTAATTTGTAAGTTACGTATATCTTTTACTAATAAATATTCGTAAAAAATTAAAAGTTCTAGTTGTCTCTTTAAGTAACCAAAAACTCAGAGGGCAACTAGGCCTCCTCTCCCACTCCATTTTTCTCAAAATCACTCGATCAAAACTGCGAGAAACCCAGTTAGTCAAAAAAAAATATGCAAATTTCGTTTTAATTATTCATCTGCGGAGAGCCAAAATCAAAACATGTATTAATTCAAAAACGTTCAGAAATTAATTCAAAATTACTTTGTATATGAAAGGGCTGCTTCCTCCGCTCTTTACGCTAAGGTTTTTTACTGTATTAAAAAGTAGAATTAAGAGAAAGAGTCAAACTTTAGCGTAAAGAGCGGAGGAAGCAGCCCTTTCATATACGAAGTAATTTTTGCTCGTTTTAAGTTTTAATGTCGCTCCTTACTTCCCGTTAAAAAAACTTGTTTTTTTTTATTTAATTACATACAGTAATGGTTATTGGGAAGTACACAGACGTTTTCAGGGGGATTTGTTTTGGTTTGGGGGTGGGGTTGTGGTTATTGGGCTATGTGGGAGGATCTTCCCTTGGAGGAATATGTCTTGGGGGAAGAGAAACTCCATGAAAAGGGCGCAGGATTTTCTAGTATTACTGTAAAAAAAACAATAAAAAAATAAACATGAAAAAGTTTTTTCAATTGAAAGTAAGGAGTAGAATTAAAACTTAAAACGAACAGATATTATTACGCATATGAGGGATTCTAAAAATACTTTAGCATAAAGAGCGAGGTATTTAGGAGGAGATAAATACTTCGCTCTTTATACTAAAGTATTTTTAGTAATTTGAACTATTTATTCTACGGCCTGATTCAGGGGTCATTCTTAAAGAATTGGGACACAACTTAAGATTTAGTGTAAAGAGCGAGGTATTAACGAGGGAACAAACCCCCTCATATACATAATAAATATATAAGAATATAAAAGTTTGTTAAGTAAGTTAATACTTAAGTTACGTATATTTTTTACTAATAAAAACGTTCCTTAAAAATTAACAGTTCTAGTTGCCTTTTTAAGTAACCAAAAATTGAAGGGCAGCTAGGCCTCCTTCCTCAACCCTTATTTCTCAAAATCGTCTGATCAAAACTAAGAGAAAGCCATTTAGCCAAAAAACAGAATTAATATGCAAATTTTATTTTAATCAGTTATGAGCAGAGAGCCAAAATCAAACATGCATTAATTCAAAAACGTTCAGAAATTAAATAAAAAAAACTAGTTTTTTTAACTGAAAGTAAGGAGCGACATTAAAACTTAAGACGAATAGAAGTTACTCCGTATATGAAATGGGTTGTCCCCTCCGCAATCCCTCGCTCTTTACGCTAAAGTTTGACTCTTTGCCACAATTCTACTTTTTAAAACAATTAAAAACTTTAGCGTAAAGAGCGAGGGATTGCGGAGGGGACAACCCATTTCATATACGGAGTAATTTCTGTTCGTTTTAAGTTTTAATGTCGCTCCTTACTTTCAGTTAAAAAAACTAGTTTGTTTTTTATTTAATCTAACATTAAGCACCAGTGTTTTCTACTGGTTTACATGCAAAATTACAACTATGGTTTGAAATTCACATTAGCAGCATTGATGCGTTTACAAAAAGATGATGTTGTAGATGGTGCATGGGTAAATGGTTCTCTTTAGACAAAATCAGACTCAAATCATACTTAAATTATCTGAGAAGGTGCTGCTCTTACAATTTAAATAGAAAAAGTTGAAAATGATAATACATAGTGAATAAAATCCTTTTTTTAGATTTATAGATGATGAAATGTATGATTTATTAGCGAGTAAGGGCATATATCAATACGGGTACTACAACTCCGCCTCGAGGCTACGTGAGGAATAATTATGGTCCATCGAAGCGTTTAATGAATCACGTTAAGATCGTCAATGCACCACTGCCGACTTTGAGTTTGCTAAAAAAAAATCAAGTACTAAAAAAAAGTCCTGGCAAGTGATGTATTGAAGTTGTTGGATATTGTCTGTAAAAACAATGATAAACTTTACCAGGAACTTTGGTTTGATTTCGGTTATTATTTTTCCATTCCTCACCTGGTGATGGATTTAATTCTTAAAATCATCCAAGAAAAATAGATCTAATTACTGACGTGGAACAGAATTTATTTGTTGAGAGAATACTGAGGGAAGGGTATGCTTTTCACGCGGATTGTATCCTGGAAATTGACCCAACTTGACAAAGCACCGGTGAAAAGTCGAATGAAGTTTTTCAGGATATGAACTCCCTTTATCCGTTGGCAGTGTCTCACTACTCTTTAATGTATTGGAATTATAAACGGCTGGACAATCATTGTGACCCAAACTTCCCTGACACTGGCACTGTTGAGGAGAATGGACCACAAGGATGGTTTTTTTAAATTAAGGGTGAAAAACCAATGGAACTTCATGACTAGGTGAAGGATTTTGTTTTCCAGTGCATAAGCAGACCGGTGAATAGTAATTCATAGAGTCCCTATAATATTTATTTGATAGAGGATGGGGTTATGCACTGGACACATTCAAAACAAAAGCTTAATGCCGACATTAATCCGACGATGAAATATTGTTGTGCATCAGGTTCTTTTGCGGTGGATGCTGGCCAACGGTTTCAAGGTCACAAAGATTCATAGAGCTCTCCAGTTAAATCAAAAGCCGTTTATGAAGACATTCATTGACGCTTTGTCAGTAAACGCTCTGAGGCAAAAATGAAGGTTGAAAAAGAAATCTTTAAGCTTAATTTAAATTCACTCTTCGGTAAGCTATGCAAGAGCTTGTGCCATAGGAGTCGGTGTGACGATGTAACCGACCCAAGAGAATGTGCCCGAATCATTGCCGACCCGAATTTTACATCGTTTACGATCATAGAATCAAATATTGTCCTTTTGCACAGAAAAAAATAAGCGCAATTGTAAATGAAAATATTGGCACAAGTAGTGCAATTTTAAAATTTTAAATACTCATATTGGAATGTTATTACAGTGTGTGAAAGTTCCAGTAATTTGATGAGGGACAGTTTCAAGTCTATTATGGGGACACAGATTCACTATTGTTAAAATTTAAAACAGAAAATTTATTAGACGATTTAGAAGATGGTGAGCACATTTGCTCTTGAATGGACTGCACCTACTGGGACGAGTCCATTTATCCAGGGCTACTGAAGTGCCTAGCCCTAAATAAGCCAGATAATCGATGAACTCGGGTGAATATCCATTCACCATATTACCATACAAAGAACATGGTAGCATGAATGATTTGTATCGTGCAATCAGAAGAAGAATCTCCAGTCGTAAAAATGGCACCTTTCAATTTAACTATTCAATGGAAAAGGGCGAAATCTAAATTAATTCTATCGTTGAAAATGAGAAGGTTTTTCTCAATTATAATCTGAGAGATGTTTTTGGTTTAAACAAAACATAATCAATGGCATAAATGCTGGATGTACCAGTCTCATGGAATGTATTATTTTTTAAGACTATCCACCCGGCTGCTCATCACACAATTGTACTTTTCTTTCTGCATTATTTGTTGAGACATCGAGAATCGGTATTACCAATGTCCCCCTCTTGTATGTTCTTGGACGAAAAACCAGTCATGAACACATTCACCACTACAATATAAAGTACCTTCAATATAGTCCAGTAAACACTTGCAACTTATTAGTTGCAATGATTTAAAGAGAAAATATTTGCAAAATTTTGTAAAATGACATTTTTTGTATAATTCATTTTAATAAGATAAATAAATTTCATTCAGTTTTCTTAGTTTTCAATTTTGTATGTGATGTTTAGTATCAGCTTACTATTCGTTTAAAAACTGAACGCCTTATGGCTACTTGTTTTTTTCATAGATAGGATGAGGAGAGAGGGAGAAGGGAGATACGATCTTCTTTAGGTTATGAGAAACTTTTGCGTTAACAAAAAAAGGCTTGATGTATTTTTTTCAATAGGGCAAAATTAGTGTTCCAATTCAAATTATGATGACAGAGCGGAATTTCAACCGTGTCTTCGAAATCGAGCTCTCTGAGCCAGGAGGAGGGGCTACAATCGGTCCAATTCCTAGAATGGCTGTCTCGATCAAACATGATGATGGTAACTATCATATTTTACTTAGAATTAAATCTAGAAATATTTTTCTGTGATGGATAGGCTAGAAATTCATTCGATATCGTATGCTAATATAGCCATGTTAAAGCTCTGTGATGAAACTAGGGACAAGTCTATTGGTATATCAAGCATTTCTTGTGTGCCGATTGGATCGTTTGGTCTCACAAAAAGTTTACAATTAAAACGATATAAAGCTATGGGAAACAGGTACAATTTGTCAGTTAGACAATGGAATAAATAGGCAAATATTTCAGTTGTTAATCTATTTCAGATTACTAGATCAACTACGAGAAAGGCATCCTAATTCGCCCTACCTTGTTAACTCAAATAAATGCTGGGGTTTTTTAAGACGTGCGTCTTTCTCTTTTTTCATTTTGTTTCGCACATACCCTATGATTTTGTTTTCTGCTCTCCTTTCTATGTTTTGTTAACGTTAGGTTTGTTTGTCTTGCTTACTTTTCCCCTTTTCTCCCGTTTATAAAGGTTCCGGACGTGAAGCGTAAAAATTTGGACTTTCATCATTATTAGTGAAAAAGTTTTTTTTTTTCTTTTTTTCTATTCATTGTCTTATTGTAAAGTTATATTGGCTTTTCTATATTTTAATTTTGTTTGATTGTAAATATAGAAAGGCACGGTTGATTAAAAATAATTGATAAAAAGCTGATGATGATAATTCTTGGGTAATTGTCTGAGGACATTTATATCTGGACGGTTTATAATGCGTATTAATTTGCTTTTGACTAGTTTTTCCCAACTGAAATTGGGCCATGCCCGACCACACTATCTCTAAAATCTTGATCCCCCCCCCTCGTGATATTTATATCTTGCTATTCAAATTTTACGTGTATTCAGCGGAATAAAGCTTAAACGGTCTCAAACTTGGTATCTTTTTGGGAATCGTCTTCTAGTCATATTTTATCCTTATGAAAAATATCGTCTGAATACAACACTGTTTACACAATGTATAACTTCATGACAATACTATCATATATCTTGTTTACTCTTGAAACACTTTGGAGTGTGACGTAATTCACGTGAAAAACATTTTTTTTTAAATTGAGTCTTTAAGGTTTATTTAGTTGAAAGGTGCACGCCCTGCCTATGACCAA